>NC_056744.1:336330717-336513217 GCF_019279795.1 Protopterus annectens | reverse complement strand
CTATACAATAGAAGGAGAAAACTATTACAGAAATGAGTAAAATCCCAAGAAGGGAAGACATCCCTGATCAGTATCAGCAAGAAACTATGATCCCTCATAAAATCGTCCAAGGCGAGCTTTGAAAGAAACTTGCCCAGGACTTCAAAGATAACCACAAGGCATTCTTTATGCTATGTCAAGAATCTAAGTGGCAATGCTCAGATCTGCTCGGAGTTGGTTCAGAATGGCAAAAAATACACTGAACCAACCGATATTGCCAACATCCTGGCAGACAAGTTCAGTGCAAACTTCACCCCCCTCTCACCCCCAAAAGGGCCAATAACCATACCAGGAGAATGTAGAGCCCCTGAAATCACAGACACTCAGGTTAAAATAGCCCTCTCCAAAGCCAAAAACACAGCATCAGTGGGACCAGACGGTGTCCCAGGCTGCATCCTACATGAGCTCAGAGACAAATTAATCCCTCACCTAAACACACTGTTGAAACTCAGCCTCTCCACATGCTATGTACCCAGAGAGTGGTGCACACCAACAGTTATTCCGCTCCACAAAGGTGGAGCCACAACAGACCCCAGGAACTATCGGCCCTATAAGCCTGACTAGCTTGGTCTGCAAGGCTATGGAGCTCATCATCATGGTATGGAGCGCATCTTCATGGAACTCATTAACAGAGACATTGAGAACCTCCAAACACTTGACCCTACCCAGTTTGGCTTTGTTAAGGGCAAATCATGCCTCCTTAACCTGGTGGACTTCTTTGAGAAAGTTACCAAGGCTATAGACGAAGGAAAGGTGGTACACACAGCCTACCTAGACCTTGCAAAGGCCTTTGACACCATTCCCCATTCTGGTATTATAGACAAGCTCACCAGCCTGAACATAAACCCCTATGTCACAAGATGGGTTGCCAATTGGCACACGGACAGAACCCACATGGTGAGAGTTGCAGGAGCTAGGTCTGACTCTAAACCTGTTACAAGTGGCATTCCCCAGGGCTCAGTCCTAGGACCCCTCCTGTTCAGCATATACTTCTCAGAGGTACAGACAAGCACAGGAGAACTATGGCTGACCAAGTTCGCAGACAACTGCAAACTAGGGGCTATAAATGACTCACCGGCTGACGCAGACATCCTCCAAAAGGGTCTCACTGAAACGGATACCTGGTGTCAAAATCATGGCCTCAAGCTAAATGCCAAAAAGCGCATAGTTATTCCCTTTGGAAATGAGAACTGAGAACACTGGAAAATATGAAGGTCTCTCCAAACACCATTATATTGGGCGACTTCAACTACCCAAACATAGACTGGGAGCATTACTCTAGCTCCAACACCCTAGCCCAAAGGTTCCTAGAATTTATTAACTCAAATGCTATGGAACAACTTGTTACCACTCCCACAAGAGGGGAAAACATACTGGACCTGATCATCACCAACATGGGGGCTCTATGCTCCAGACCAGAAGTGTATCCCTCACTGGTAAGATCAGACCATAAACTAATCTCACTGGATATTCACATCCCGACCCCACCCCCTGCCCAGAAAACCACAGTGAAAAACTTCTCTAAAGCAAATTTCACACTCCTCAAAACCAAGGTGGAATCCTTCAAAGCCCCCGGGCCTGTGGAAAATACGTCCCAGACCGCAGAATCCTTTATAAACGCATTCTAGGAACACCTTCAGGAATGCATGGATCATGCAATCCCAAATAAAACCAAGACCCAATCCTCCAAAGGCAGGCGTCCTCTCTGGTGGACCCCAGCCATAAACAAAACTATACAATAGAAGGAGGAAGCTACTACATGATAGAGCAAAATCCCAAAAAGGGAAGGCATCTCTGATCAGTATTAGCAATAAACTACGGGCACTCATAAAATCATCTAAGGCCAGCTTCGAGAGAAAAATTGCACAGGACACTAAGGATAATCACAAGGCTTTCTTTAGTTATGTTAGAAACCTGGGTGGGAATTCCCAGATATGCTCAGAATTAGTCCAAAATGACAAAAAATACACTGAACCCACAGACCTTGCCAACATCCTAGCTCACAGGTTCAGCACAAACTTATCCCCCCTCTCCCCACCAAAAGGGCAAATATCTATCTCAGCAGAGTGCTGCCCCCCTGACATCTCAGATGCTCAGGTAAGAGCCGCCCTCTCCAAAGCAAAAAACACAGCATCAATGGGACCAGACGGTGTCCCAGGCTGCGTCCTACATGAACTCCAAGAAGAGCTTAACCCAAACATAAAACTCCTGTTCAATCTCAGCCTTACTACAGGATATGTACCCAAAGAGTGGCATACAGCAACAGTGGTCCCTCTCCACAAAGGTGGTGCCTCAACGGATCCTGGAAACTATCGCCCCATAAGCCTGACTAGCTTGGTCTGCAAAGCTATGGAAAGGATCGTCATGGACCTCATAAATAAAGATATTGGGGACCTACAGACACTGGATCCTACCCAGTTTGGCTTTGTTAAGGGCAGATCCTGCCTATTAAACCTGGTCAATTTCTTTGAAACAGTCACCACGGCCATTGACGAGGGGAAGGTGGTCCACACAGCCTACCTGGACCTCGCAAAAGCCTTCGATACAATACCCCACTCGAGCATTATAGATAAGCTCACCAGCTTAAAAATAAACCCCTATGTCACTAGATGGGTTGCAAACTGGCTCAAGGACAGAACCCACATGGTTAGAATTGCTGGAGCCATGTCAGACTCCAAACCAGTTACAAGTGGCGTCCCACAAGGCTCAGTCCTGGGACCTCTCTTGTTTGGTATATATTTCTCGGAGGTACAGGCCAACACGGAAGGACTGTGGCTGACCAAGTTCGCAGATGACTGCAAACTAGGCGCCATAATCGACTCTCCAGCCGACACAAGCATCCTACAAAAGGGCCTCATAGAAACAGACAACTGGTGCCAGAGCCATGGCCTCAAGCTAAATGCCAAAAAGTGTATAGTCGTCCCCTTTGGCAAAAACGAAGTGCCCACAAATTATCACATAGGTGGTAATCCATTAAGTACGGAAGAAGTAATTAGGGACCTGGGGACCCAAGTTGATAGCAATCTCTCATTTGAAAACCACGTGGCCAAAGTGGTTAGAAAAACATTTTATATAGCCCACCTAATCATGAAGGGATTCACATCTAGATCAGGGGAGGTCATTGTGCCTCTTTACTCATCCTTCATCAGGCCCATAATTGAGTACAATGCCCCTTTTGGGATGTACCTTACCAGACACCTGCAGCAACTGGAAAGACCCCAAAAGTACCTCACCAAGAGGATCAAAGGGCTGAAACAGATGCCATATGCTGCCTGGTTAAACCGCCTGCTCAGAGGCGATTTGTTCCTGACGTATAAAGCCATGTCCAACCCGGAATTAATGGACATGCTGCACCTCAGAAAATCCAAATCCCATCGAGCTACGCACTCAAGAGACTTGTACCTCAGCACTGAAATAAATAGGACATGCTGGAGGGACAGATTCATAACCCAGAGGCTCCCTTCACTCTGGAATAAAATCCCAGTCCAGGTTAGGCAGAGTCCCTCATTGACTCTCTTGAAGAGGAATCTTGATGAGTGGATCGGAGATCGTAGGTTTACCCCAGGTATCACTTCTGTGTCACTGTTAGAGCACAGTATACTAACCTCGAAAAAGGGCATAGCAAAATTCATTTAAAATGGCTGGCGAAAGCCAAACACACTCCGGCTAGGCTTATAAATGCCCTAGGGCAGATAGCCTAGTATGAACCTATGAACCTAAATAACAAAGTACCCACAAACTACCACATAGGTGGTAGTCCCCTAAATATGGAAAATGTAATAAGGGATCTGGGGACTCAAGTAGATAGTAATCTCTCCTTTGATAATCACATTGCCAAAGTGGTTAGAAAATCCTTCTATGTGGCCCACCTAATCACAAAAGGGTTTGCATCCAGATCAAAAGAGGTCATTGTGCCCCTCTACTCATCACTCATCATACCCATCATAGAGTACAATGCCCCATTTGGGATGTACCTTACAAGACACCTGCAACAGCTAGAAAGACCACAGAAGTACCTCACCAAGAGGATCACTGGCCTCAAACAGATGCCTTATGCAACTCAACTGAAGAAACACCAGCTGTACTCAGTTGCATACCGCCTTCTCAGAGGTGATCCTCTGCCTGACATATAAGGCCATGTCCAACCCAGAATTGATGGACATGCTCCACCTAAAGAACACCTTATCCTCTCGAGCCACACGCTCTAGGGATCTAAACCTCACCACAGCAATAAATAGGACGTGCTGGAGGGATAGATTCCTGTCCCAGAGACTTCCCATGCTTTGGAACAAGATTCCAATCTACATTAGGCAGAGCTCCTCGCTAGTACTCTTCAAGAGAAACCTTGACAAGTAGATGGGAAACAGAAAGTTTACCCTGGGGATCACTTCAGTGGCTCTGCTGGACAGAGGCACAGGGAACTAATCTAGGGGGCGGCGAAAGCCAACACATTCTGGCTAGGCTTATAAATGCCTTTGGGCAGATAGCCTAGTACCTACCTATGAACCTATATGAATTTGCACAGGGGGTGCCCTTAGCCACACCCCTGCTCTGACGATAAAAGCAATTCTGGTACATAAAAATGTTATTGCTCAGCACACAATCTAACGGTAAACATACACTGTCAATATCAGTTTGATTCAAGAGTTGTGCTTGTTTCAAAAAGGTGTCAATGGCCATCAAACCATATTCTTTTGTAATTACTGTGAACAAACTATTTATGTCCAGGGTTACTAACAGGTACTCCATACACTCAGCATTGGGACCTAAATAACTGTGTAAAGAATGCAGAAAATGAGCTGTATCCTTTAATATTCTAGGTACAGAAACCAAACGTTTTCTTAAATGAGCCTGTACCCAAATAGAAGCATGTTCAGTGGCCCACCCCCTTCCAGATACAATTGGATGTAGTGGTGGGTTCCTGGGATCTTTATGTATTTTAGGTAAAGGCTTTGAACAGTGAAACAGGATGTTCAGTTAATATAAACTTAAAAGTGTCTTCATTAATACGGTTGCTTAATCTTAAATTAGAAAATTCAAGATTAACTTTACCAATAATCCTATTAATATCAACTGATGTTAACTGTTGATAAGTATCTATGTCCCTTAACAATATAAGAACACTGTTGTAAAATTCTCTGTTCATGACTACAACCGCCCCTCCCTTGTCAGCAGGTTTTATTGTGATGTTCATATTCTCTGCAAGTGCCCTTAATGCTTGGTGTTGCTCCCAGTTCAAGTTATGAAAAACATGCTTATTTTTTGTATTCAGAAACTTAAAAATATCATCTTCACAGGTTTTTATAAATTTTCAACCACTTCACTGACAGGGGGTTGAATGTACTCGGTTGCCTAAGGGGGCACAATCCCTAGGGACAGATTCTGCGCCATAAATACGTTTCAATTCAAGCAAACAGTCTCATATCTAGCACACAGTCACTGAAACTAGACCCTATACTTGGGATAAATGTAAGCCTTTTGCTCAAAACATAATTTTCAGCATCAGATTAAAATATAATCAGAAATATTATATACATTACAGTCTCTACTGCCGCCGGCAGTCACAGGGATGTTTTTCACCTCTTTGCGTTGCGAGTCAATGAACGACATGTGTTTAGGTTCGTTTTTTTCTTCACTGGTACAGGTAAAACATGAAAAGAGAAGCTCATGGTTTTTGGTCGAGCTCCCAAGACGTTAATACTATTCATTGCCTTCTGTGTGATGTTCGAAGTCCCTTGTGGCGTTGTCTGCTGCTGGTTAGTCACCTCCACAGTAGAATCTCGCCCGGGTGCTGTGTCAACCCTTGATGATGTCATCACTTTCATCCTGATCCCTATATCAGCTCCATTGCCTCTTATATTTGAATTTAAGGTGGCATGTTCATCAACATGCCGATTAGATATCACAGGCAGCTGATTTTGTGGAGGGACATCCCTTGGCCAGGTGAAAATATGCCCCTGCACAAAATCCTTATAGTCTCTTGAAAGTTTTTTCATTTTAATATGTTGCAGTTTGGAGTCATAAGCTGTCACAGTACAGTTCAGGTCATTGAGCTTAACCTGGTGATATTCCTCCTTAAATTGCAGTTCTGTCTGTATCTGCTGTGCTTCAATTGAACTCACTAGTTCTTTCTCCATAGGTAAAAAGAAATCTATTAACATGAAGAAGGTTTTTTTTTAAACCAGAAAGCACTAACCTACTGCATTTTATTAAACTACTTGTTTTGATCAGCTTGGTGGTCCGGACTGTTTGTTTTGCTGTAGGGGTCCAATGTTATCAATTGCCAGGCCAAGCAGTGCAGAGAAAGACCTCTCCCAGAGACTGCCTCAAGAAGAAAGCAATCGGGCTGCTCCTCAGGAGCGCTAATAGGGCTGACCAGAGAAGGCATCCCTGGAACCCTGGTTTCACGGACCCCCTCTGCCCCAAAAGGGGCATCTGCCAGATGAGTTCCCCCCTCTACCCCAGGGGATTGCTCACCACGCGTGTCAGGGAAAGGTCCTTGGGATTTCTTGAACCACATTTTTCCACCCCTCTTATTCCTGGAGTAGGATCCTTGAGGGGTTGAAAAACATATGCCCATGGCAGATAGTTTTTCCATCTTTCTCACACCTGGCTAACATGTCCTTAACTTTTGGGCCAAACAAGGAGGATTCATCAACAGGAGTATTGACAAAGGAGGACTTGAAGGGGTCTGCAAAGCTACATAGTCGCAACCATTTATTTATTTTATTTATTTATTTTACATTTGTTGACCGGGATAGTCCGACTGGATATATGTCCTTTTTCAGCGGAGGCCCGGGGAGAAAAGCTCCTAAAACAACAGTTACATTCATATTAGGAGGCTAGCCATCATTTCATAGATAACTAATACAAAAGAGCAAAAAAGACATTCTAGAGTATACAAATACATTTGGAGAAACACCTTATTAATGTTAGAATCAGAGAGAGACCATGGCTATATTATATATTAGGTGGTCCATTATTGGTAAAGAAATTGAGAAAGTGGGGGTTAGTCTGGTGTTGAGCATTGGCAGAGCCAATGGGATGTAAAGTGGGAGAAGAGGCCTTTCTTAAATGTATTTTGGGAGGTGATATTGGTGAGTTGAGGAGGAAGGGAGTTCCATATTTTACCGATGGCATTGGAAAACAGAGAGTCGCCCCCTGAGTTATGGGATTTGACTGTTTGTACAAGTAACCTGTTTGCTGAGCGCAGACTATTTAGGTTTGAATAGGGGGTGATTAACTCGTTCAGTGCAGGGATGTTGTCAGGTTGATTGAGAATTTTAAATGCTACTATTAGTTGGTTCTGCTGGAGTATATTTGGTAGTTCTATCCAACCTAGGTTATGTAGGTTGGTACAGTGGTGGGTTTTATAGGGCATGCCAGTAGCAAATCTGGCAATATGATTGTAGCAACATGAGAGTTTATTCAGTTCAGTTTTGTTAAGGTTAGTGAGTATAGGGGAAGCATATAAGAGGGTAGATAGAAGATGTGAGCGGGCAATGGCCACTTTTGCCATGGGAGACAGAAAGGATTTTATTCTATATAGGGACCCTAGTTTCTTATTTACAGTTTTAATAGTTTGATTGATGTGTACGTCAAATCTAAGTTTATTATCTATGGTAACGCCTAGTAGTTTGGTGTGGGAGTCGGGGGAGAGAGTAGTCCCATTATTGGATTGTACTGTAAAGGGTATGGGAGTAGTTTTATGAGTAGGGTGGAAGAGTTGAAGTTTGATTTTTTTTTTGGGTTGAGAATCAATTTGCGTCCTAACAGCCAGTTTTCAACTGCAGTGAAACAGGCTTGGGTTTTGGAAAGTAGATTAACTGGCGATTTGTCTGAGCAGATTAATGTTGAGTCATCTGCATATTGAATACAGGAGGTCTCAGGGATGACTTTGTAGAGATCATTAATAAAAATGGAAAAGAGAAGAGGTCCCAGTATAGAACCTTGGGGGACCCCTATGGTGTTGGCTAAGAGGCTGGAGAGCTTATTATGCCAGAGAACAGCTTGATGCCTATTAGAGAGATAGGCATGAAACCAATCCAAGACTTTATTATCTAGGTAGAAAATTTTTAGGGTATCTTGCAGTAATTGGTGGTTGACCATATCAAAGGCCTTTGATAGGTCCAAAAAGAGTGCTGACGAAATGTTTTTGTTGTTTCGGTTATGGTTTATAGTGTCAGTGAAGGAGAGTAGGGCAGTAGTGGTACTATGCTTGGGCCTGAAACCATGTTGTGAACTAGATAGAAGATTATTATGGGTTAGGTAGTGTACAAGTTGTTTGTGAATACATTTTTCCATGATTTTGGCCAGTGGCGATAATATGGCTATTGGCCTATAATTTGACAGGTCAGTGGATGGGCCACCTTTGTGGAGAGGGATTACATAGCAGATATTCCATATAGAGGGGATTACAGATTCTGTTATGGTAAGATTAATTAATATTGAGATGGGATAGGCTATGACATCTGCAGCTTTTTGTAAATAGTCAGCTGGAAGGAGGTCTGCAGAGAGGGTGGTTGGTTTTAATTTCTTCAGTAAGGATCGAATATAGGATGTGGGTACAGGTTGTAGGTTAAAGGAGGACATAGTCTTCGGGATAGAACCTGTTGTAGGAACATAGGAGTAGGTGGTAGTTTGTTGGTTAGCTAAGGATTTGATAATATCGATGAAGAAAGTGTTGAAGGTATTGGCCACTTCTTCTGGGTTTTTATCACTTAGGTCTGCTGGGGTAGGAGTGGAGGACTTGCCTGGATATAGAAGATTATTTAGACCAGCCCAAAACTTTTGGGGTTTTTTTTGGTGTTTATGTTGTAGTTGACAGTAATAGTTCTTTTTGTCAAGTGAAATGTTTTTTTTTGTTTCATTCCTTAGTTGTTGGAAGTAGATGCGGTCTCGGGGTGACTTGGAAGCACGCCATTTATCCCATGCTTTATTTCTAAATTTAATTTTGGATATGGTGTCTTTTGTTAGCCAAGGTGCTATTTGAGCTTTGGTTTTGATTAATCGTTTGGGGGCATGCAGTTCAAGTATATTTAGAAACGTGGAGTTAAAATTTGTTACTGCATCCTCTAGGGGGAGGTGCTTAAGAATTGACCAGTTACAGGACTGGAGCTCAATTTGGAATTTAATTGGGTCAAAATATTTGGTGCTCCTGACTGACCTGTACACGGGCAGTTTGCAACTTCCTGCTTTACTTTTCCTTATATAGGTGATGAGGTGATCGCTAAGATCATTTGGGAGGGTCCCGGAAATGTACATTTGGGGTTGGTTGTTAATGAGTATCCAGTCTAGGATGCTCTCTTTTTGTTTGGTGTTTCCAATTCTGGTGGGGGTGGTTATGGTCTGTGAGAAACCATGGAGATTAATATGGGTGGGGTCAGACTCTGAGGAATATAGATTCCAGTCAATGTTGACATCGCCCATAATTATGGTTTCTTGGGGATAATTGTTAGCTAGCCAGTTTAGTATGTTCTCAAGTGTGTCAGAGTTGTTCCTAGGGGGGATATAAATCACAATTATGTTTATACTTTTTGCCTTATGAAATTGTAGTTTTAGGGCAGTTATCTCTATATTAGAGATCTGGGGTGGTTGAATGGGGTTTAAAATGACGTTGAGTGTGCTTTTAAAGAGCACGGCAGTACCACCACCCTTTTTTTTTGGGGGGGGGGGCGGTCGGTCCTATATATGTTATAGCCAGGTGGAATGATTTCATTGTCTTTGGTCCCCGGTTTAAGCCATGTTTCTGTCAGGCACATAATGTCAGGGCGGTAGGTTGCTAAAAGAGCATGTAGGTTGTGTATTTTATTGTTTAGGCTTCTTATATTTAGGTGGCAAAATAGGAGGGAGCCGGGTAATCTAAGAAAATGGGATGGGCTGTTAGAGTTTGTAATTGGTGGGGGGCCTGAGTTTGGGTGGATGTCACCATCTTTCATAATATTTTTTCTTATGTGCTCTATTAGTTTCCTGAGTTTGAGTAACAGCTTTTCAGTGTGTTTAGATTTGGGGTGAGTTTTGTTGGGTTTGTAGGAGTAGTGGCACTTGGTAAACAGTGTTTTGTTTGTTAGATAGTGGGTAGAGTGAATTGTGTTAGGTGGGGTTAAGAGAGTACTAGTTTGGTACTTGGGATAATGAAATCTTGAGTATGGCTGGTCCTCATATTTAGTTAATAGATATAAGGTAATAAAAAATGGCAGGATAAGAGATGCGGTTGTTAGGGCTGGCTTTATATTCAAGTGTATGGATGACTTCATAATGCTAAGTTGCAAGTAAGTGGTTTAAGATAAGTATAAGTGGTTGGAGTGGTATTTGTGGAGGGAGAGGGGGGATGGGACGAAAGTCAGAGCGATTTGTATGGCCAGAGGTAATGGAGGGGGTGTGGTTAGATAAGTATAAAAGTAGGGGTGCTGGGGGCGGGTGGGATATGGGGGCAGGGCGGGGCGCGGAGCGAGCCCGAGCGTAGCAGGGTTAATTCCGCTCAACACTATCCAAGGACAGGTAATACAGTAGGTAAATTTGTGTACTTGTTACAGGGTTTAGCAGGTAAAGATAACACGTAAAAGCACTTTCCTTTTGTATTTTAGAGATAACTCCAAATCTTAGCAAAATTTTCTGGGTCCGTATAATATTGTAGCTTTGGATTAGCTGGCTTATTGCTGTGTAAAGATCTAGTACGCGAGCTGAGTAGGGAATGCACTATTAAACATTTCACAGTCCGATATATGCGGATATTAACCTTGTTCTTTCTATTAGTCAAGTCCAGATCTGTTTAGAGCATTCAGCTTGGTTAAGCCTTCCACTGAATTAGCGCGACTTGCCGAAAGTGGCCAGGAGAGGTTACTGGGGAGTACCTGAACAGATAGAAAAAAAAATACGCTTGCTGTTAGAATGGACCTCTTCAGCGTGTTATAATGCAGAGTGTAATATATTCAGATAGGTACAGTGAGACCAGTGAAGTAAATAAAATGCGGGTGACTATAATATGCTAATTTAAGAGAACAGATAGCCATACAGTTAAAGTATAGAAGAAACTCGGCAAAAGATTCTTAATTCCCCTTTCTATCATATAATACAAGTTAACGTCCAGTATATAAGCAAAGTAAACATTGAAAGAAACTCATTCAGTTTGAAACTGCAAAAGCACGATTAGTATGCGAATTAGCTGAAATAAGTTATCCCTATTTATACAGCTCAACTAAACCATCTTTGTCGTAATGATACAGACGCTACTAAATAGCTGTGGTCTAGATATACAGAAATGCAATTTATTTATTCTATAAGGTTTGCTATAGAAAACAATGCATACATATAATGATCGTCAGACTAACAGATGAACGCTGACAACATGTGCATAGTAATGCAAAGAAATTTCAGCATTCAGAGGCCGTATAACTCAGAGCCCTGTTGTTGCTTTTAATTGCTGGCTTCCAGGCACGACATTTCATGAAAATGCCTGATGCAGCAGCTCTGGCTGCTCCTTCGGTTGTGTGTGCTATCAACTGCATGGAGAAGTTGGAGCTGGACTCTAGGGTGGCAAGCTGAGTGGCAACCTTATCTCACACCTCTTCAGGTAGTACCCCAGCCAAAGTACCTGAAAAGTTCTGTAATCAGGTCACTTTGGAGAAGTGTAAAATGTGCCATGTAGTTCAGAGACTATATGGAGAAGGTCGCTGAAGCATAGGTCCACTTCCCCAGTCTGTCGTCCAGGACTCCTTGTTCAAGGGGATGGACAGTCAAACTCTCTTCTGCTAGTTCTTTTTTAGTGGCCGCTGCCACAACCATGGAGTCTACTGCCAAACCTCTGGACCAGTCCAGATGGTCCTCTGGAAGGGAAAGAATTTTATCAGGTCTCTGGGGAATCGGCTCAACTTTGTCAGTGGCCTTCC
The DNA here is from genome assembly GCF_019279795.1 of Protopterus annectens. NCBI lineage: Eukaryota > Metazoa > Chordata > Ceratodontiformes > Protopteridae > Protopterus > Protopterus annectens. Next base: position 336,501,290 of record NC_056744.1, on the reverse strand, counting down.
AGGCCTGCTGCACCATGAGTTTAATCAACTCATCTGCAGGATTACCCAGGAGGTAGATGGTTGAGCACGGAAGGCTTGCAAGAAAACAGATTCCTCAGTAGAAGGGTTGATGGGCTTCCAGTCACCCCTCTTTTTCAGGATCTCAAGTATGTCTCAGAATGAGACATCATCAGGGGGTGACTGTGTGACCCTTCTTCATCATCGAAATCCATATCTTCAGTGACATATTCCTCAGGGGACACCACGTGCTTCCTCTTGCATGTTCTCTTTTGGGGTGGCTCCTCTGTGGGACTCTTCCGAGGAGGACCCCGAAGAGTAGGTCCTTTGGAGCAGGGTTTCTTGCTGCTCCTGTGCTCGGAGTCACTGCGTAGTGGGCTGTGTCAACTACATGCTAGAGGAGAGTGAAAGGTCAGGTTCCGATGCTGGAGGTGCCAACTGCATGCTTGTGGAAGCAAGAACTCTCTCCATCACCTGGAATGCAGGCCTACCAGAAGAGGGATGGGAGCCTGGAACAGAGAGGGACAACCTTGGAACCAGGGTCACACTCTACTCTGAAGAGCCTACCTCCAGGATAGGAGGCCTGAGAGGACTAGAAACTGCCAGGCCAGCTGGAGCTGTAGACTGGCGTCAAACTAAGGGTCACGGCGCCGACAGACCAGTCACGGTCCCGAGGGTGGGCCAGCCTCGGATGGAGAGGAGTCCAGAGGGAAGTCTCCAGAACTGTGGAAGTAGTTGTCACAGAAACCGAAGGTGTAGGCATCGGGGTAGACATCGGTACCGAGGGCTCCAAAGTCTGTGAAGAGGTTGGAGGAGAATATGTTAAAGTCAATGTAGAGTAAACTTCGGCTCCAGGTGGGAGGGAAGTCTTGGTAGGGGTCGGAATTCCTCTAGCTGCCAAGAGCTGATTGACACGCCATACATCAATTTCCGAAAGACTCTTGGTGGACCTTGTTGACATTCCTGAGGCGAGTCAGGTCTCTCAAGAAAAGGACTATGCTGTTGTCCCTGGGCAAAATTTCAGGTTTTGGCACCGAAGATGGAGCCATAAGGGAAGTCACAGTTGGTGTTGATGAAGTGTCTGGTACCGAAGAGACTGTCAGTACCAAAGCAGGAATAAGAATAGTCTGTTCCATAGTTGCCACCAACAACAACTTTGGCACCATAGTGCTAGTCGAAGGCTCAGGGGCCGAAGTGGTCGGTGCAGACATTTTATGTATTTTAGACAATACAGTCTGAGAGCTTTCCAGTTCCATAGAACTCGGGGAAGCTGGAACCGAGTGGCTTCTCATTTTTTTTTTTTATCTTTCCTGGGAGGTGGTAAGACCTCTGCCTCAGAAAGGGCCTCCAAAAAGGGTTTTTTTAATAAACCCTTTAGAATCAGTTTGTTCTTGTACTCTGCGACAGTGGAAGAACTAAAGTTTTTACATACAAGGAGGTTGGATCTGGAGATGAGGAACTCCAAGACAGTAGACGCACAAAAGAGGCCCGTCAGAGTTAAATATCTTTTGCCCACACTTGTCATACTGCTGGAACCCTTTTGTCAGCCATATTGAGTCAGAGAAAAATAGGCACAGCAGAAAAACAGTAGTCTGACAGATAACAGTCAGAAGGAGAAAAATTTAACAATACTGTACATGTGAAGGTTTTTTTTGTTAAATAAAAAAAGGAGACTAGAAGGGAAGAGGATACCAATGATGGTATAATGGATTACCCAAGGGTAAGGTAGGGGCCGTACCAACAATGGTGCAAAGATTACCACAAAAAAGGGTAGGAAAAAGGTCTTAGATGTAATAGAAGCAGAAGAAAACTATTCTAAGAGAAAAACGAAGACTATAAAGACTTAAGAGAAAATATCCCAAGAATTCTTCACTCAGCTGAGAGAGCTGGCTTAGCATGTCTTGTAAAGTATGCAGCAAATGAGATCTGAAGAAAGGAGAAGAGGGGCACTATGGGTAGGATTTAGCTCAAGAGTTTTTGGCTGACGCAAGCTTGTATATTGACCGAGTTGGTTCCTTGGTCGGATCCAAAGTTCTAGCAGTAAGGAATGAATGAAGATTTACAACATCAGATGGCCATTTACTTTTGTAACTGTTTTCATGGGAAAAGCTTTTCTTCTTCTGTTAAGGCTCATTCTGCCAGGGCTGTGGCTTCTTTCTGTGTTATTTTTTCAAAGGATCGGATACCAACACCATCCTTAAGGTTGCTACTTGGACTTTTGTGTATACTAGGGCAGCCATTCAGGATAGACGTAGAAAATCCACCACTAGCCCTGGAAATCACATCCAACTTACAGTGCTTGGCAAAACTTTGTACGTTCATAGATACCTAGTAACCTCCTATGAACTTTTACCAAGCACTTTAAGTTGGATGTGATTTCCAAGGCTAGAGCTGAATTTGTCAGGGCTGTCCTGTATAGCTTTCTTGAAGGCTCTGCTAGACCTTCCTCCTCCCAAGCGTTTGTACTCTCCATACTGTAAGGAATACTGCAACGGTGATATAGAAGGACATAGTACAGCTGTGTAAAATCTTACCATAGCAGTAGATTTCCTTCTCTTCACTGTTGCAGTATTCACTCGCTCCCTCCCTCCTCCCCATTTTTCTTTCTCCTTCTGGATGCACATGTTCCTCTTTTCTACTTGGACTTTTGTTCCTATAAGTTCATAAGTGTTTACTAGGCTAAAAACCACAAGGGCCTTTTTAAGCCTAGCCATACAGCCCAAATCTCTGACAACTTGTGATACCCTTGATAAGTATAAGCATGGGCCTGGGAGATGAACCATTTATAGGTTACCTGTTTGCGTTAGAGACATACAGTGGATATAAAAAGTTTACACACCCCTGTTAAAATGCCAGGTTTTTGTGATATAAAAAATGAGACCACAATAAATCATTTCAAAACTTTTCCCACATTTAATGTGACCTATAAGCTGTATAATTCAATTGAAAAACAAACAAATTTGTTAGGGGAAAAAATATAAAAAAGAAAAAAAGTACAGTATGCTGGTTGCATAAGTGTGCACACCCTTAATCTAATACTTTGTCGCGTGTGCACACCCTTAAACTAATACTTTGTTGAAGCACCTTTTGACTTAAGTACAGCATTCAGTCATCTTGGGTAGGAGTCTATCTGCATGGCACATCTTGACTTGGCAATATTTGCCCACTCTTCCTTGCAAAAGTGCTCCAAATCTGTTAGATTGCGAGGGCATCTCTTGCGCACAGCCCTCTTCAGGTCACCCCACAGATTTTCTGTTGGATTTAGGCAATCTACAACCACTAATGGCAGAGCCCCAGTGATCTTGTCTTACCTGTGTGACCTTATGAAATCCGGACTATCATATTCCTCCATTAAAATCCACCTATGTGCCATTTCAGCTTGCCTACCCCTGGTACCACCTTTAGCATCTAGATTAGAGGTCAAACACTTCCTGAGAGGGGCACTACACCTCAGACCACCAAGGAAGCTCATTCTGCCTCCTTGGGACCTTAATTTTGTTCTAGAAAAATTGACACTACCTCCATTTGAACCAGCCAAAGACTGCACCCTCCAATACTGCACTTGGAAGACTATACTTTTGGTGACCATAACCTCTGCCAGAAGGGTCTCTAAACTCCAGGCCCTTATGACCTATCCCCCCCTTCACTGTCTTTCACAAGGGCAGGGTATGTTTGTGTACTAACCCCACGTTCATGCCCAAAGTGGTAAATAACCTGTCCCTAAATCAGACTATCAACCTGCCAACCTTTTTCCCCTCTCCGCAGAACCATGCAGAGAGGATACTGCACTCCCTAGACTTACACAGACAGCTCAGGTTTTATTTGGCCAAAACCAAATTCTTCTAAAAATCTGACAGGCTCTTCATCTCCTATCACCCTAGAGCAGTGGGTCAACCTGTTTTCATGCAAACTATATCCTCTTGGATATCAAAAAACATTTCCTTTTGTTAGACCAACCATGGTAAGTCATTCCCAGCCCCAGTTATGGCACACTCAACCAGGGCAGTGTTCTCCTCAGTGGCTTTCCTTAAAGGATTGGACACATCTGCTATCCTTGAGGCAGCTAGTTGGTCTTTAGTTCACATTTTCACCAGACACTACAAACTGAATATGGTCTCTAAAGCCAGGGCAGGATTTGCCAGAGCCATCCTCCATGGGTTTGTTGAAACTGCTTCTGGTCCACCTCCCTTTCATTAGGACAGGAGCCTTTTCACTTTCACTAATGTTATGAATACAGCAGCATATGAATAGAAGGACATAGTATTGTTGTGTAAGAACTTACCATAACCTTAGGTGTCCTTCTCTTCTATAAGCTGCTGTATAGTTCCCACCCAGCCTTCCCCCTCACACTTGCCTGATTTCAGTTTCCTGGAGTAACAACAACAACAGCAACAGCATTCAGCTCTGAAGAGGTACATGCTGATGTCCGCTTTATACCCAACATCCGTTTACAACGGATGTCCAAGAGAGGCGCAGGAATTCACACGCACCCTAGCGGTAGCATTTAACTTTTGTGTAATGGCCAGACGTGCGAGAGTTCACCAGAGGCAAACTCCCTGATGTCATGAAGACAGCAGCATATAGAAGAGAAGGACATCTAAGGTTATGGTCAGTTCTTACACAACAATACTTTCCTTGGACTTAGATGCCATACATTTGTTCATACATTGCACAACATAGATTGATTTCCTCACCACTGTAGATACGTGATGATCAAAGGCTATTTATTTTACATTTGTTAACCGGGAGAGTCTGACTGGATACATGTCCATTTTCAGCGGATGCCCAGGGAGAAAAGCTCCACATTTGCAAAAAAGTTGTAATCAAAAGTTACAATCAATATTCATGGTTACATTGAAATTTAAAAATGTAAAAATTAAAAAAATAAGTGATTATATATATAGATATTAACATTGCAAATTAACATTTTTGTAGGTTTATAGTAAGAAATATGTACAGAAGGGCATTATAGGGCATTGGAGTGTATAGAATGACATTTTACACAGATTGATGTTAAGGATGACAATCAAGAGAGGGAAGTTGTTAGAAATTAGATGTAGAAGGGTTAAAGAAATAGCCTTAGAATGGTTAGGATAGCAAGTTGTAATAGAGGAATTAGAAACATAGCCTTAGAATTATTTGGATAGCAAGTTACCATCCTTATAATATTGTTCTAAGGGCTGTTGCAAAGTGTTTTTAGTCTGGGTAGGGAAGGTTAGAAAGGTTATACATATATGTTAAGGAAGTTATTATTATTGGGTCTTTCACCTGTTTGAGTTGTGGTTGTATTGGGTTAGTCTGGGTTTAGACATGGACATAGCCAATGCCTGTTTAGGTGTTTCTTTAGAGATATCTTGAATTGGGGTGGGAGGATGTAGTGGTAAGGTCTGGGGGGAGTGAGTTCCACTGAATTGGGGTGGGAGGATGTAGTGGTAAGGTCTGGGGGGAGTGAGTTACACTGAATTGGGGTGGGAGGATGTAGTGGTAAGGTCTGGGGGGAGTGAGTTCCACTGAATTGGGGTGGGAGGATGTAGTGGTAAGGTCTGGGGGGGAGTGAGTTCCACTGAATTGGGGTGGGAGGATGTAGTGGTAAGGTTTGGGGGGAGTGAGTTCCACTGAATTGGGGTGAGAGGATGTAGTGGTAAGGTCTGGGGGAAGTGAGTTCCACTGAATTGGGGTGGGAGGATGTAGTGGTAAGGTCTGGGGGAAGTGAGTTCCACTGAATTGGGGTGGGAGGATGTAGTGGTAAAGTCTGGGGGGAGTGAGTTCCACTGAATTGGGGTGGGGGGATGTAGTGGTAAGGTCTGGGGGGAGTGAGTTCCACTGAATTGGGGTGGGAGGATGTAGTGGTAAGGTCTGGGGGAAGTGAGTTCCACTGAATTGGGGTGGGAGGATGTAGTGGTAAAGTCTGGGGAAGTGAGTTCCACTGAATTGGGGTGGGAGGATGTAGTGGTAAAGTCTGGGGGGAGTGAGTTCCACTGAATTGGGGTGGGAGGATGTAGTGGTACGGTCTGGGGGGAGTGAGTTCCACTGAATTGGGGTGGGAGGATGTAGTGGTAAGGTCTGGGGGAAGTGAGTTCCACTGAATTGGGGTGGGAGGATGTAGTGGTAAGGTCTGGGGGAAGTGAGTTCCACTGAATTGGGGTGGGAGGATGTAGTGGTAAAGTCTGGGGGGAGTGAGTTCCACTGAATTGGGGTGGGAGGATGTAGTGGTACGGTCTGGGGGGAGTGAGTTCCACTGAATTGGGGTGGGAGGATGTAGTGGTAAGGTCTGGGGGAAGTGAGTTCCACTGAATTGGGGTGGGAGGATGTAGTGGTAAGGTCTGGGGGAAGTGAGTTCCACTGAATTGGGGTGGGAGGATGTAGTGGTAAGGTCTGGGGGAAGTGAGTTCCACTGAATTGGGGTGGGAGGATGTAGTGGTAAGGTCTGGGGGGAGTGAGTTCCATTTCTTACCAGCAGAGTTAGAGAATAATGATTCTCCGGCTCAGTTGTTGTTTAGAGAATAATGATTCTCCGGTGAGTTGTTGGTTAGAGAATAATGATTCTCCGGTGAGTTGTTGGCTTTAGCAGATTGTACTTGCATTGTGTTGGATGAGCGGACAGATATTAGGTTGCTGTAGGGGGTGATAATATTGGTGAGAATGGGTGCACTGTTAGGTTGGTAGAGGATTTTATGAATAACTATGAGTTGGTTATACTGGAGTTGATTGGGTAGTTCTAGCCAGTCTAGTGTTTGAAAATGTTGACAGTGAAGCTAGATTGCTATTTGTGTGTATCCCTAAGTCCCTAACTACTGGGACAACTCTAAGGGGTGTGTTGTGAATATGATGGTTACCAGGGATGAATGACTTCCCAAAGGATACTATTATGTGTTTTGTGGCATTTAGTTTTAGTCCATGGATCTTAGTTGTTTGTGTCAGCCCCTCCTGGATCATCATCTGCAAATTTACTCAGCCAGAGACCACTGGCATTGGCCTTGACTTCTGAGAAGTAATTGCCAAAAAGGAGTGTTCCAAGGATTGATCCCTGAGGCTTTTCAGTTCTGAGGATGGTACGTCCATACGTCACATTTATTCCCTACACTGAGTGAGGAGCATGTGTGTGATGTACACCATCCCTATTAAAACCTAAGGCTTTGGTATACAGGCCGGATATCGGGCTGCCCTAGGCAAAGGATTCCTACTGTAAGGAATACTGCAACAGTGAAGAAAGGACATCTGCTGTTATGTGAAGATTTTACACAACTGTATTTTCCTCAAGCAGTTTTGCCACTTTTTTAGATGCCCGAAGTGGGAATGTTTGTTAGCGGAAAAGAGATTTTGCAAGACAAACTCTTCCTGCAGCGAAGGCAAAGGACTTTGCCTTTTTGACAAAATAAAACCTAATTGTTTTATAATTTGAGTTGCTTACACTGTTCTGTATAATATTTCGGTGTTTTAGATACAAAATAATTATTTTTTGCAACAATTAAAGGAAGCTTATTAAATTTGTTTTTCTCATAAAATCTCAGGACATTTGCCTTTTTTCAGTCTTTTTTTTTTTTTTTTTTGCAGGACACAAGTGCCCATATGGATTATCCTGTGCTCAAGTTTACAAGTTTTTAATTTTTAACCCCACATCAGACATAGCAGTGATTTCCTTAGTAACTCCAGCTGCTGCTACACAACTAGTAAATGTTAATTCCTCCCCCTTTGATAAGGATCAGAAAGCCTTTGAAAGATTTGGGAAAAAGTGCATTTTTCTGCCATGCTTATTTTTAGAATTCTTAATTGTCAAGCTTACACGTTAAAGTTTACGCTTGCATCTTTTGAGAGCAAGAGGAACATTGTGGCTTATTTTCCTCTCATCTGAGGAAAATTTCTTTTTATAATCTTATCTGTGCCTCAAGTGACTAAACTTCCTTTGAAATGGTACTTATTTATTTAACATTTGTTTACTGGGAAAGTTCGACTGGGACAGAGTCCATTTTCAGCGGAGGTTCGGGAAGAAACACTTCAGAAGCACCTCTTTGGAATGTGAGAGGAAACTGCAGCACCAGGAGGAAACCCACACTAATGCAGGGAGGACATGCAGACTCTGCACAGAAGGCACCCTAACCGAGAATCAAATCAGGGAACTTCTTGCTGTGAGGTGACAACTCTAACCGCTGCACTACTGCTCTGCCCTTATGATTCAACTGAGGCAATGTCTAGAACTGCTGCTACTGGAATTGTTATGAAGAGGTTTGCTAGGTTGCAAACACAAAATCTTCCTGAAGATATAACAGCTAAAATTTTGAGTTCTCCCTTAGGTAGCTTGTATTTGATGAGGTTGTATTATATAGCTTGTTTTTACCAGGCTGAGGAGTGGTGATTAATCACTGATGGAGCAGAAATTCCTGGAGGCTCCAAGAGCAGAATAAGTGTTTTCTTTTTTTTTTTTTTACATTTATTGCATTGAATCTCACTTCTAACACTTATATTTGTGCTATACAGCTAATCTACTACATTTTGCACTGTTGTAAAGCTTTTTTTACTGTTTCACTGCATTCTTGTACTGTCTTGTTCTGCTTTATACTGATGTTCTTCATCTCACATTGCTGCAGTCCTTACACTTGGGTAGTCCGCTGTCCACGGTCGGCCCGAATATCAAAGTATTAGGCTGACGTCGGTCAAGGCGCTTAAGACTGACATCAGGACGTCAGGGTACAAATGCGCATGACCGACGTCATATCCTCAGTCTTTTTTGCCGCATGGTCCGATGCAGAAGCAGCGTTGCAAGTGCCGTTCGGCGTTCTGAAATTTTTCGAATTCGGAGTTTCAGACCGAGTCAAAGTTGGCTAAGTACCCCGTTGGGGAATATTTTATTTTTTTCTTGCCACAGTGGTTTATCGGATGTCAGAAAAAGTGAATAACTGTATTTCTTGTGGGAAACAGATACCGCATAGAGATTAACATACTTTGTGTATTCCTTGTTTGGGGCCTGAGCACGACGTTGTTGGGTGTCGCTTTTGTGCTAGGTTCAATAAGCGCACTATTGCGAAGGTTAGATTGTGCCAGGTTGGTCTTGGAAGCGGTGCAATTATAATATGCCGTCGGATGCTCCGGCACCCGCTTCTTCGCAGAAGCGCAAAGACAAAGCAGCTAAACCCAGGCAAGAAGAGTCGTCCGTACCAGACGCCGGTTCTTTAGAGGCGTCAGTGGAACCGGTGGTTCCGCCGGAGGTTTCTCTGGAGTCCCAGGGGGAGACTTTGTTATTGCAGGATGTGGCCTCTCAGGAGGCAGGTCAGGCTGAAGGGGCTTCTCAGGTTACTGTACTCCCCTCCCTTCCTAGGGTGGTTAGGCCCTCTCCTTCTGTTTCCAAGGCTTCTCCCAGAGGCAGGCCAGGTTTAGCTTCTGTTGGTGTCACTCCTAGTTCATCAGGGTCTGTGCCCAAGAAGCACATGCTTAAAATGGCAGAAGATTTAATTACTTTGATTAGAGGTTCTTTGCCCCCTCCTGATAAGAGGCCTAGGGTGGAACCAGAGTTGGGAAGTTTTGAGCAGGCTTCGAATGTTTCAGAGTCTTCGGCTGAAGACTTGCAGGAGTATTCTCCTTATTCTGATTCTGATGTGGATGATTCTACTCCTTCTGCTTCTCCTCCAGAGGATTTTTCTTTTTCAGAGACTCTTCATTCCATGAGGGAGCATTTTAAGTGGGAAGGTCAGGACTTCTCTGATTCCAGGAAAAGGCTTAGGGAATTTTTGCTTTTACCCCAGCATAGGCCTTTGGCTATACCTCCTGTTCTGGATGTTGTGGAAGATGTGTTTGCAGAGGCTTCACTTAATCCTGATTCTTTGCCTCCTGCTCCTGTTAAACCGGACAGGTATTACAGGGTGCCTGAAGCTCATAAATATCTTTATAAGAGTCCTAGGGCGGACCCAGAAACTGTTAGTCAGGGACCTAAGGGTGTCAAGGCCTCTGTTGTAAAAATCCGGTTCCTCCAGATAAAGAGGCCAGGGCTTTGGATAGATGGGGAAAGAAAGTCTATACTTCTTCCACCTTAGCTATGAGGGCTTTGAATTGCCAGTTTCACATGTTGAAATATCAAAACTATCTTCTTTCTCAATTGAAGTCTAAGGTAGATGCTCTGGCGGAAGGTATTGAGTGTAAAGAATTACAAGATTTGGTACATGTTTCTGAACAGGTGGGTAAGCATTCTTTACAATGTGGTTTTGATGCTGTACAGGCCTCGTCTAGGGTGGCTGCCACTGGGTCAGTTCTTCGCAGGCACGCCTGGCTGAGGGATCAGAATTTATCTGACCATGTTAAGACAAGGATTTTGGATGCTCCTTTACAGTCTGATGTGTTGTTTGGTTCACCTGTGGAGACAGTCTTAAAGAAAATGGAAGACAAGGCTAAGTCTATGCAGACTGTTAAAGATTTTTTGCAAGTTCAGCCTCCGAAGTTTAGTAGGAATTGGCCTGCTAAGGGGTGGACGTACCCTTCTTATGATTCACAGTCTAGGGGTAGATCTAGGCGTGGTAGGGGCAGAGCTCAGGGCTCTTTCAGGCCTAGAACAGGGAGTTCACCTGCACAGTCTTCGGGTGAGGGCAGGGGCCAGTCCTTTCGTAAACAGGCCCAATGACCTACCTTTTCAGCTGCCAGAGCCTTCTCGTCTGGCAGCACCTTTGGGAGGAAGGTTGGCACTCTTCAAGGAAAATTGGAGTTTAATTACCCAAGACAGATGGGTATTGGATATCATACACCAAGGTTACAAGTTTTATTTCCATACCTTGCCTCCTTTCAAAGGCATGCCAGACGTTCCTACTCAGCAAAGAATAGAGGCTCACAAACAAATTTCTCTGCTGCTTCAAATAGGGGCCATACAGCCGGTCCCTCTGCCAGAAGTGGGCCTAGGATTTTATTCTCGCCTGTTCCTAGTACCAAAGAAGGGGAACACGTGGAGACCAATTTTGGATTTATCTATCCTCAACACTTATCTGGACATTCCCAAGTTCAAAATGTTGACGTTACAACAGCTTTTACCTCTGCTGGGCAAAGATCACTGGATGGTGACTCTGGATCTCAAGGAGGCTTACCTTCATGTTCCTATCAGGCTAAGTTGCAGGAAGTATCTGCGTTTTGGGCTGGGACTTCTCATTATCAGTTCTCTGCATTGCCCTTTGGCTTATCTACTGCCCAGAGTGTTCACGAAAGTTCTGGCTCCAGTGATAGCTTTCTTCAGGCTAAAAGGAATACAGATCTATCCTTATTTGGACGATTGCCTGATTCTGGCTCAAGGAAGGGACGAACTTCTTCATCATTTGCAATATGTGATAGCAGTGCTAAGATGCCTGGGGTATTCTGTGTGCGAAATAAAGTCCAGTCTAGTACCCTCTCAGGACATGTGCTTTCTGGGTGTAAGACTGAATACAGCATCCCAGATGGCCTTTTGACCCCGGACAAACAAAAGAATCTTTCCCTTTACTTCCATCAATTGTCTCATCAGTCCAGGCTGACTGCAAGGACAGTCCTTCAAGCCTTGGGGTTCATGGCATCTTGTATTCTGGTGCTTCCCAATGCCAAACTGCATATGAGGAAGCTACAATGGTATCTCAAAATGTATGGACACAGCACTGCCAAGATATGGACACTGTCATTCAGATAATACCTTGCATTCAAAAGGAATTTTTGTGGTGGGCTCAGGAATGTCACCTAAACAAGGGACTCTCTGTGACCCGGCCAGAGGCGAGTCAGATTCTAACGACAGATGCCTCAGACAAAGCTTGGGGAGCTCATCTAAATGGAAAGTGGATACAAGACACGTGGCCTGCCAGACTACAACATCTACATATCAACCTGAAGGAGATGTTAGCAGTCCAATTTGCATTAATAGCTTTCAAGGATTTACTTCTTCCAGGGCAGGTGTTGGTTCTAACAGACAACACAACTGTCATGTGGTACATCAACAAGCAAGGGGGAACACATTCTTATCCTCTATGCAGGCAAGCAATGATTTTGTGGGAGACTGCTCTCAGTTTACAGCTAAATCTTCAGGCAAGGTTTCTGCCGGAGCACAGAACTCCTTAGCAGATGTGTTGAGCAGACAATTATGGATCCCCACGAGTGGAAATTGGATCCTCATGTATTTCAGAAATTGACAGTGTCATGGGGAACTCCAGACATAGATCTGTTCGCTTCTCCACTAAACTACCAGCTGCCAAAGTTTTGCACAAAAAGGTTTCATCCCACAGCTTGGAAAGTGGATGCTCTTTCTTTCAATTGGAGCAATCTTCATGTGTATACCTTTCCACCTCTGCCTCTCCTCCCAAAGGTACTCCTAAAGGTCAGACAGGACAAGCCAAAGATGATTTTAATAGCTCCAGATTGGCCTCGACAGCACTGGTACCCATTACTGAGAAGTCTGGCAGGAGCCTCCATGGCCTTTGCCTTGATTCCACACCTGCTGTCTCAGGAGAACAGTCATTTACTCAATGTCAAACTTCACTCTCTTCACCTAACAGCCTGGCATATTCTGTTTTAAACCCTGGAGGGTTTCAGCTTCCACAGCAAGTTTTGAATGTTATTTTGGAGGCCAGAAGGCCTAGTACAAGGAAAGTACGCAGATAAATGGAAGAGATTTTTATTTTGGAGTGCAGCAAAGGAATTTGATGTTTCTAAGCCTAATTTAAGTGTGGCTCTTCAATATCTTGCTGAGTTACTGGACAAAGGTTTGTCCTTCTCTTCTATTAAGGTTCATGCTGCAGCAATTTCTGCTCACTATGACTGTGACCCACCATTGTTTTCTCATCCTTTGTTTAAGCAATTCCTTAGAGGGGCAAAGAATATAAGACCCCCACGTAGAGCTCCTACTCCTGCTTGGGATCTCAATTTTGTGTTGGAGAAACTCACTCTACAACCTTTTGAGCCTGCAGCTACTGCCGAGTTGAAATATTTATCATGGAAGACTGCTTTTTTGTTGGCCATTACCTCTGCGAGAAGGGTTTCTGAATTACAGGCTCTTAAGGCAGTTGAGCCTTTCTTAATTTTCCATAAGGACAGAGTATCTTTGCGTACTAATCCTTCCTTTATGCCTAAAGTGGTTTCTAGTGTGGCTTTAAACCAAACTATTCATTTGCCTACTTTTTATGCAAACCCCCAAAATAAAGGGGAGAAGGTTTTGCACACTTTGGATATACACAGGCAGTTGCGATATTATTTGAGCAGAACTAAAGGGTTCAGGCAGTCTCAGCAGTTATTTGTTTCATTTGCTTTGGGTTCTCAGGGCAAGCCTGTTTCAAAACAAACTATTTCTAAGTGGATTGGGTTTTGTATTGCTTTCTGTTATTCCCATCATGGTAAGGAGATTCCAGCTGGGATTAGGCCTCATTCCACTAGGGCTACTGCCACTTCTACAGCTTTTCTAAGGGGGGTGGCAACTAAAGATATTTTGGAGGCAGCCACTTGGAGTTCAGTGCATACTTTCTCTAAGCATTACCACCTTCCTCTTTACTCTAAATCTAGGGCTGGTTTTGCCACTGCAATTTTACAGGGCATTTTGGCAGCACCTAATGCTTTATAGTTTTGCCATCCTCCCTTACCTCTGCTTTGGGATTCTACCCAAGTGTAAGGACTGCAGCAATGTGAGATGAAGAACATAGTACAGTTTTGTACCTACCATAAATGTAGATGTTCGAAGATCTACATTGCTGCAGTCCAATTTACCCTCCCTCCTTCCCCTCTGTAGTTAGAGGCGGTGGTGTGGTTTGGGTTGTAAATATTGTGGATATTGTATATATTGTACATATGTTTAGTGCAAGGGTGGTTGGTTGTTTTTTGCTGTCTTTTGGTTTTGGCCTTTCTTTTTAGGGTCTTCTGACATCTGGGGCAAGAAAAGACTGAGGATATGACGTCGGTCATGCGCATTTGTACCCTGACGTCCTGATGTCAGTCTTAAGCGCCTTGACCGACGTCAGCCTAATACTTTGATATTCGGGCCGACCGAGGACAGCGGACTACCCAAGTGTAAGGACTGCAGCAATGTAGATCTTCGAACATCTACATTTATGGTACGTACAAAACTGTACTTTTTAACTATATTTTCATTGCTATGTAGTATTTCATTACTGTAACTGCTTTTTTACTGAATTATTTAACTGCAAACTGCTTTTTTCATACCAAGAGTTGTATTTTCAGTTTGTGAGTACTCTGTGCTTTTCTGAGCATTTTTTTGGGAGTTTTCTGTGTTCTAGTCAAGTAGCATATTCTGGATACAGGTTTGCTGCTTCCAGGCCTGGTTGTTTTGCTTGCTGATGTTTGTGGCAGCCATCTTGTGCTGGTAGGGGCCTGCCTTCTCTGTTAGTGATAGTAACAGGGCTGCCTGAACTTATCTAGCATGAGCGATTGGTTGAAAGTGCAGAGGCTTGCAGGATTGGGTAGTAATCCGAGCTTCTAGATTCTTCCATCCTTTTCTGGTATTTAATCCCTGTGTTTGCATGTCGTGCACCGCTGCTGCACTGATTTAACCCATTACAAGGTATTCCAGCTTCAAATTTTCCCTTACTATCACTCTCTCGATCCTGAGGTAGTGAAGCCTCTTTATAGCCTCTGTACAAACACAAGCTACCAGTACCCATCTCAGATCTGTCCACCTTTGCCCCCCTTAGTTCATCCCCTTCAGTAATTATGACAAATATGGACGGACAGTTTCTTACATTTTCGCCTACCAATTTGGTTGTTATGGGCATCTTGAGACAGTGTAGCAACTGTTTTGTACACGGACAACCCTCTCTTACTACCACCTAGGAACACAATTTGTGAGAGATGCAATTACATTAAAACCTGAAGTCTGTGCTTTCTCTGTCACAAGCCAGTATACCTGGCACTGAGAAGGTAGTCTGCACAAACCCCACACCTCAAGCATCACCCAGACCAACAAACACACACCCACATATGCGGAGGTTCTTACAAAAGCATACCTAAACAAGAGACTTCCAAGACAAAAACACATGCAAACTCCACAGACTATCACACCACATGCCACACATCGTCCACACGCCTGTGTCTCACAGCCATCAAGATTTAACCATAAACCCAATATATTAATCATAGGGGACTCAATTGTGAGACAGAGATGTGCCCTCACCAGGCTGGATAAGGAGAAAGTCATAGTAAGTTGTTTGTCAGGTGCCAAATCTGCCACATCATAGTTCATAGGTAAGTACTAAGATAACTGCCCTTGCGAGCCATTTTAAGCTTAGCCAATTATCTCTTGTGAGACTCAAACCCTGAACCTTGTGTTTGCAAGGCAAACACCTTAACCATTAGGCCACCCTCCCAACCCTCACCCATGCACTTGCTGCTATGACTCTGTCATAGTACATGTTGGCATGAATGACTTGAGACGTACCTGTCTGGACTATATAGAGAGAGAGAGACATGATCAAGCTCATCAAATACGTGATCCAGGCAGGGTATGTCACTAGCTGTAAGCATGATTCTACCGTCACCCAGAATGATGCCTCAATACTAACAAAAAATGATTGACTTTAACAATTGGCTTAGTTTCTGGTGTCATTCTAAGAGAATATGGTACCTGTCAGCCTGGGAAGTCATGATTGGCAGACCACAATGCTTGCCAGAGATGGCCTGCATCTATGTCCCTTGGACTTCAGGCTCCTGGAAAAGGCTCTCACCTCCCCATAGTGCCTTTTTTTAGGCAATGTCTTGAGCTCAAAACTGTTAACATGAGAATCTCATCTAAATGCAATTTAGAGGTCATGCTGCTGAATGCTAGGAGCTGCAACATGAAACTGCACTCAATGCAAGTATTCTTAACCCTGAAAGATGCTGGCATTTATGCAATCACAGAAACCTGGTTCAAAGCTGCGGAGAGCACCCCAGCCTTACCTGGTTACTTACTCATCCTGTCATGCATACAGACCACAAACTGATGACAGCAAAGTCAAAGGAGGTGGTATTTCAATATATATTAAAGATATACTCACCTCCAGACTGGTCAAACAGTATGACTCACAGGAGATACCCCAAGTGCAGTTGACGGTTGACAAGACCCCTGTTCATATCATAGTTAGCTACAGGCCCCCAGTGTTGACTCAGGATGCCCACGCCGCCTATCTGAACCTCCTTGAATCTATTAAGATTCATCCCGATACCGTGATCCTGGGCGATTTTAACTGCCAAACAATTGATTGGAAAAACTATTTGAGCCAGAAATTCCTTGACTTCGTCAATGCCAGTGCCTTGGAACAGTTGTTTGACACCCCCACAAGAGGTGACAACATTTTGGATGTGATACTAACCAACATAGGAAACCACTGCAGCATCCCCGAAGTGTTGTCATCCCTGGTAAGATCAGACCACAAAGCAGTCATCTCTGACATCACCATCTCCCCTGACCCCCCCCCCCCCACCACCTACAGTTAAACAAAAAAACTCACCGAAGCTGATTACAACCTCCTGAGGGAAGGTCTAAACAGCTTCACAGCCCCCTTCCCAAGAGTAGGAACTGGCACTAATGTCCAGACCTACACCAAAGTACTATACAACCATTTTATGTAAATGTCTGGATTCAGCAATACCTGACAGGACAAAATCCTCCTTCTCAAGGAAGAGTAAACCTGTCTGGTGGACATCGGCTATAAATAAACTCTACAACAAAAGGAAAACATTGCTATCCAGGACCAAGAAGGAACAGATGCCAAACTGGAAGCAATATGTCCTTGGCTTAAACTGGCATATAAGGGTATTAGTGAAGTCCTCCAAAGCTGACTTCTAGTCCAAACTGGCCGCATCTACTAAAGACAGTCATAATGCCTTCTTCACATATGTCCGCAGTCTAAGGAGAAACCCCCAAATCTGCTCAGAACTGTTGGTCAAGGACACCACTTACACAAATACCATAGATATAGCCAACCTGCTGGCAGACAGGTTCAATGAAAACTTCACCCCTCTGTCCCCCCCCCATCAGTAATCCAGGATATTCCCAGCACCTGCTCCCCACCCTGTATCTCTGTGGAACAAGTCATTACCACCCTCTCTAAGGGGAAAACAGAGCTTCCATGGGATCCGATAACATCCCAGGCTGCATCCTGCATCAACTCAGGCAGGAGCTCACAGCACCATTAGGCACTCTGTTCAGCCTAAGCCATTGTACTGGTTTCATACCAGCCGAGTTGAGGACAGCCACTGTCATCCCTCTGCACAGAGGTGGAGTGTCCACCAATCCAGGCAGTTGTAGACCCATCAGCCTAATTAGCCTGATTTGCAAGGCCATGGAATGCATTATCATGGACCACATTAACAAAGACATCAGCAACCTCAAAATGTTTGATCCCACACAGTTTGGTTTTGTCAAGGGGAGATCATGCCTGTTAAATCTGGTAGACTTCTTTGAGTCAGTCACCAAAGCCATGGATAAGGGTAGGACAGTGCATGCCCGCCTCACTTTACCTGGCCTAGGCCTTCGACACTATTCCTCACTCGAGCATAATAAACTGTCCTAGTGTGGCGTAAATCCATATGTGACCAGATGGGTAGCTAACTGGCTTACTGCTAGAACTCACTCAGTCAAAAATAGGGAAAGCTACCTCAAGTATTAGACCCATAACAAGCAGCATACCCCAGGGGTCAGTTAAGGGACCCCCGCTCTTAGGAATATACTTCTGTGAGGTGCAAGCCTGACCAAGTTTGCAGATGACTGCAAGCTGGGTGCTGTCATCAACTCTCCTAGTTATGTAGACATACTACAAGAGGGTCTCCGTCAGACAAATGATTGGTGCCAGAAACACACCCTCAAACTAGATGCCAAAAAATGCATCATCAACACCCAAGTTGACAGCAGTCTAACGTTTGACCACCATGTTGCCTCCATTGTACGGAGAGTTTTCTACATGGCTCACCTCATTAGTAAGGGTATTTCTTCCAGGAACAAGGAAGTCATAACTTCCCTGTGTTCCTCCCTTATTAGGCCCATTATCAAGTTAACACTCCATTCAGCATGTGCAGCAGCTGGAGAGACCACAGAAGTTCCTGACCAGGAGAATCCAGGGCTTCAAAAATGTATCCTACATGGATAGGCTAAAAGCCCTGTCCCTCTACTCTGTCTCATACCGACTCTTCAGAGGTGATCTATGTCTATCATACAGAGCAATCTCTAACCCCACCTTGATGAAATTGCTGCATATCCGCAAGCCAAACACCACTCACTTGACTCACATGCAGAACATCAGTTTGGTCTATGACATCAATAGGACTTGGAGGATGCATATGGCATTGAGAATCTTCCTTTTTTCATGGGACTCCTCCTCATCTGCTAGATCAAACTTCTCTTTTCCCTTCTGTCATTCATCATCTACTAACCCAGGAGGTGATAGAAGCTGTCCTTGCTTCTCAGAAAAGAGAGGGTTTTTATTCAGGAATGTTTCTGGTGCCGAAATTATTTGAGTTATTGGGAAGATGGAATATCTTCAGGTGTTATAGCTAGTGAGTGGAATAAAATAAAAAAATTAAGTTTAAGAATATATTAAAAAAAGAGAGAGAGATATGGTTAAGACGTAGTAGGAATTCCATAGAGGGGCTGACAAAGGTTAAAGTATTGCAAAATAAGGGAATGTCACAGAACAAGAAGAGGTGCAAATGCAAGTGCTGAAGAGAAAATAACAGAGTATCTGGATAACATGCATGAGTTTAGAATGACTGCTGTTTATTTTATTTTATTTTACATTTGTTAACCAGGAAAGTCCAACTTGACACAGGTCCATTTTCAGCGGACGCCCGGGGCGAAAAGCTCCAAACAAACAATACAGTTCCATAGAGACAAAACAGTAGCGTATAAGGAAACATAAATAATATATGTATAAGATACATATAAGGAATACAGTTGAGTGCAGATGGCTCCAAACACAAATGTAGTTACAAAAACAGTACCAAGTAAGAGAACAGTGAATATATTTGAACATAATTAGCAGAGATCAACAATTTCTAATTTTTTTCTGGCAGTAAGCCAGTATTCATATAAGTATAAAAAAAAACAATTTTTTTTTTTTGAGTTGAGTAGCAACCATTTGATACTAAGCAGATTTCTAGCAACAGAAGATAGGGGACAACCATTTAATCCCTAGCAGAATTTTAGCACCAGTGCAGTGGTGTCGCCTAGCCTGGGGAGTAACATGTGCAGTGCCAGTTATATATGTAGTGGGTTTTAAGAAGTTTTGTAAATTGGGAAGTAGAGGTGGTGGAAGTTAAGTGGCTTGGGAGTGAATTCCAAGTTCTGGCAATGGTGCAGGCAGAGAGAGATTTACTCGCATCATTTTTGTGTTTGATGACATTTATGTGGTTCTGGTAACTAGATCTTAAGGTTCTGGTGGTGGTGTAGGGGTGAATTAGGTTCTGAATTACTTGGGTTTTGTTAGGGAGGGAGGTAGTAGAGCTTGTGAGCTACTGAGAGTTGGTTGAGTAGGAGTAGTTGAGGTAATCCAAGTCAATTTAGTTGCTTGAGGGCAAGACAGTGATGGGATCTATGAGATGCATCAGTAGCAAATTTGGCAATCTAGTAGCAGGATTCCAATTTGTTTAGTTTGCTGTGGCGAAGATTAGTTAAGATAGGGGAGGCATAAAGGAGAATGGATAAGAGGTAAGTTCATGCTAAGGTGGCTTTGGTAGGTCTAGTGATGAACTGTCTATTCCTGTAGAGGAGACAGAGCTTTTTGTTAACTTTCTTAATTGTTTGGGCTATATGTATGTCAAATTTTAGATTATTGTCAATTTCAACACCTATTAGTTTTGTGTGTGTTGTTGGGGTGATTTGTATGTTATCTCTAGATGTTATGGTAAAATCATTATTTGGCTGAGGAGATCTACCAGGGCTAAAGAGAATGAGTTTTTTATTTTGGGGATTAAGAATAAGTTTTATATTAGTGAACCATGCTTCAGCTAAGGAAAAGTTTTTTTGGGTTATGGCTTTTAGCTCATGTAGGGTGGGGGAGGCACATAATAGGGTGGTATCATCTGCATATTGCACAACTGAGGCAGAGAGTGTGGATGAGGCTATCTAGTTAGTAAATAGTGAGAATAACAGAGATCCTAGGATGGACCCTTGGGGGACACCTATGCCTACTGGTAATAGAGGGGACAGTTGATCTTGCCATAGAACTCCCTGCTCCACCATATCGTACTGTTAAGTAGTTATTGAACCATGATATGGTGGAGGAGCTTATGTTAAATGATGCTAGACTTTCTAGAAGCATACTGTGGTTCACCATACAAAAGGCTTTTGATAATTCTAAGAATATTGAGGATACAAATAGGTCATTGTTTATATGGTGATTTACAATGTTAGTAAAGAAGAGTAGTGCTATGGGAAGGTCTGAACCCATGTTGGGATATGCATAGCAGGTTATTGTTTAGGAGGTACTACATTAGCTGGGAATGAACTACCCTTTCTGATATTTTTGATAAAGGTGATAGGATTACAATAGGGTGATAGTTGGTAAGCTCAAGGGACTTACTCCACTTTGTGCAGTGGTATATGTGATAATTTCCAGGAGTGGGTTACTTTACATTCTGATATTGACTTCTTTATGAGAATGGACACTGGATAGGCTATAGCTTCAGCAGTTATTTGAAGGAAGTCTGCAGGTAGATTGTCAGCTGTCAGAGTGGTTGGTTTCAGTTTTTTGAGAACTTTAGCAATAGTTTTAGTAGGGACTGGTAAACTAAGTACTTTAAACAAACTGAGTTCACTAAAAAAAAGATCCAACGTGTCACTGAAGACTGAAACACACAGGTTTATTACAAGTAAACGTAAAGCGCTTTTCGTCGCTCAATGTTTGAGCGACTTCTTCAGACATTCAACACCTTGATTACTTTGCGTATTTATACATTCACGTCACTAAAGTCATTATCCTTAAGTGTCAATTAGCAAGTTAAAAATATTTTAAAACAGTAAATGTAAACACACAACTTGCAGCAGCAATAAAGAAGTATATATAAAGAAGTGTTCTGTGTTCATATACGATGAAGTTATATATATGTATATAAATAGATGAAATTAAATTAAATTTCTAAAAACACTTATTTATAATAAGTCTTAATCAACTCTCAAGACATAACTCTATGCTCACTTATATATAGAAAAAGCCAACAAAAGGTAAAAATTAGTTTTAAGTGTAAAAAATGTTTTGATTTTTTAGAAGAAATAGTCCACGAAGTGAGATGCAAAAGATCAAATGGCACCATTGTTCCCATTCTAAACCAGTCCCTTGGTCAGAGTACACCCCTAGCTATAGTAGATAATCAAGTGTATCCTTCAGAGGAAACAGAGATTTTAGAAAGAAAACCACATTTAAGTAATGATTTTAAACTCAGCTTTATTACGACCTTTAATATGGACAGTGACATCATTAAAAAACTGTTGTTTAAAAATTGGTCATTAATTCAACAAGACAAGAGTATTTCCAATAAACTTGTTGAATACCCTAGAATAGTATATAGAAGGGGTTATAATTTGAAAAACATTCTGGAAAATAATTCTATCAAGAATTTCAGTAGGAAGAAGGGAATGAAAATTTGTGAAAACTGTAGCATGTGCAAACATATGTATAGCGGAGAATATGTAATCATTAACAACAAGAAGTATGGAATTAGATATAAATTAAACTGTTCTTCTAAATTAATAGTGTACGTGGCCTCATGCACACTATGCTCAGCTTTCTATATAGGAAAGACTGAAAGACAGTTTAAAGAAAGAGTTTATGAACATACATACGCTATACAGAATAAAAAAGCGGAGAATGCTCTAGTTAAACACATATTAACTAATCCAGGGCACAGTTTCAAATTTACAGCACTGGACCAAATTCAGACAAACATTAGAGGTGGCCCATATAATTTATTGTTAGAAGAGCGAGAACTTACTTGGCAATGGCGTACTAATGCTTTTATGTATCCAGGTTTAAATGATCATTGCAATATAGGCTGCCTACTAAAGCTAAGAAGTCTTAATAGAAATTAAGAAAAACAAGTATTACTTAGACCCACTCAAGTTTTTTATATTAAATTTTATTTAAGACCTTAGTTTGTATGAGATATATACATATACAGACTTCTTTGTTATTATAATAATAACTTTTTACACCTGTATACTTGTTTTTGTATTTAGTTTTCTTAGCTTCTTACTGGGATTTGCTCCTTTTATTCCAAAATATTGTACTCAACAAGTATGGAATGTTTTTTTTAGGACAAAATTACACATACTCTATTAATATTTCAAATTTAAGAAGTATACATATACACACACATGCATTATAGTT
The DNA here is from genome assembly GCF_019279795.1 of Protopterus annectens. NCBI lineage: Eukaryota > Metazoa > Chordata > Ceratodontiformes > Protopteridae > Protopterus > Protopterus annectens. The sequence continues at coordinate 336,479,001 of NC_056744.1, read as the reverse complement.
ATTATAACTTTTTTATACTTAATAATATTAAATACATTCAAAATATATAATATACATACTTATTTACTTATTTACACACATATATAAATATGTATATATATATATATTTTTTTTTTATTTCTTTATTTATTACTATATACATATATTTATATACCTTTAATGCATATATGTGGGTATACTTGTTTACATACACGTATTTATATTACAGGCTTATTTTTACTTTTTTATAAATAAATGTATCACTTTTACAATTAATAAATATAAATACTATCTGTTTTTATATTTATTTTGAACAACTACTTTAAATGTAGCCACATAGGCTTAGTTTAATCATCACTTTTACATTACTTATACTTGTTCATATATTCATACATCATTTTATAAGATATTGTTTTTAGAGTTACACTAAAGATCAGTCAGACTAAGATGAACAACTGATTTAGCCAAACTGTATCATAGTATTATTTTTTTACACTTAAAACTAATTTTTACCTTTTGTTGGCTTTTTCTATATATAAGTGAGCATAGAGTTATGTCTTGAGAGTTGATTAAGACATATTATAAATAAGTGTTTTTAGAAATTTAATTTAATTTCATCTATTTATATACATATATATAACTTCATCGTATATGAACACAGAACACTTCTTTATATATACTTCTTTATTGCTGCTGCAAGTTGTGTGTTTACATTTACTGTTTTAAAATATTTTTAACTTGCTAATTGACACTTAAGGATAATGACTTTAGTGACGTGAATGTATAAATACGCAAATTAATCAGGGTGTTGAATGTCTGAAGAAGTCGCTCAAACATTGAGCGACGAAAAGCGCTTTATGTTTACTTGTAATAAACCTGTGTGTTTCAGTCTTCAGTGACGCGTTGGATCTTTTTTTAGTGAACTTAGTAGGGACTGGTTCCAGGGAGAAACTGGAGGAGTTTTGTTATACTGATGTGGGTAGGAGTCTCTGTAGGTAAGGGGCTGCTAGTAGTATTTTGGGTGTTGGCTAGGGCTTGGACTGTCTCAGTAAAGTATTTGTTAAATTGGGTGGGGATATTGTTATGGTTGTTTTGTAGTACAGGGGTAGGAGTGGTGGATTTTCCTGGGTGCAATAAAGTATTTATAGTGGCCCAGAATTTCTGAGGGTTGTGAATGTACTTTTCCTGCATGGTTATATGGTAATTAGTTTTGTCATGTTTTACTAGTTTTTTAGCTTTGTTGTGGAGTTTAAGATAAGTTTGTCTCGTGATGCTGTTTTTTGTTTATGAAATTGTAACCAGGCTTTGTCCCTTTCTTTCATTGTGGTTTTAGTATCTTTTGTTAGCCATGGGGCATAGTTAGTTCTGATTCTAATGGTTCTGGGGGGTATGTGACAGTTTAGGATGTCTAGGAAGGTTGAGTTGAAGTACTGCACAGCATTGTCTATGGGTAGTTGTTTTATGGGAGTCCAGTTGCAGCATGTTAGTGAATTGATTAGGTCTTTAGCTCTGAAAGTCTTTTTGTTACGTACTACTCTGAGGATAGGTTGTTCAGTGTGATGGGATCGATTCCTAATTAAGTAGGTTGCCTGATGGTCACTCAGACTGTCAGGAAGATAGCCTGATTGTTGAGCCAGTGTGTGGTCTGATAGCAGAATCCAGTCTAAGGTGGACTGGAGTTTGGAGGTTTTGTTAGTTCTAGTGGGGGCAGTTATAATTTGGTTAAATCCATGGAGGTTTATAAGGGTGGAGGGATTTTGGCTGGAACAGTCAGACCAGTCTCTGATGAAGTCACTTAATAGTATGGTTTCATGAGTAAGGGAGGATGACATCCAGTTTAGTAGGCTTTCCAGTATGGCAGGATTATTACCTGATGGGATATATCCACCTGCAATAATTGTGTTTGTTGGAGTTGACTTTTAATTTGCCTAGAATTAGTTCTATGTCTTTTACCTCTTGGGAATTACACTCAAATTGTTCAAAAGTGAGGTGGATTTGGAAAAGTATTGCAACACCGCCTCCTTTTTTACCTGTTCTATCTCTACGTATGATGTTGTACCCAGGGGCACTAATTTCATTATTGTGGTGTTCAGGTTTGAGCCATGTTTCTGTTAGCACAATGACTTCTGGATTGTATAGAGCTAGTAGGGCATGAAGGTCCTGAGTTTTGTTATGAATGATTCTTACATTGATGTTTAAAAGGAGTATAGGTGAGGATGGCCTTAGATATAGAGGATTTAGTTGCTGAAAGGTACTGTGGTTAGTGTTGTTGGGTTCTGGATTAGGGTGAATGTTCCTGCAGCAAGTACATTTTTGGAAGAGGTATAGATAGAGCTTGTTTCATTTGTGTAATATCTTAGCCTGTATCTGGGAGGATGGGGTGCTGGTCTTGAACTATTGTAAAGGGAGGAAAAAGATTGGGTGGAGGAAAACTTGTAGGGTGATATAGGGAAATGTTTTTCTTGTCTAGGACTGGTTGTAGAATCTGTTTGCCATGGTGGTGGGGAAGCGGTATTCAGGTGTGTGTGGCAGGAGGAAAGGAGTGTCAGAAAGAGGAGAGAGAAGATAGTTAGAGGAACATAATACTTTTAGTAAGTGGGTGAGATGCATATTGGACGTTGTTGAGTTGGAGGAGTAGTTGGGTTATTGTAGGAGTGATATTAGTAATAGTAGTCAGGTGTTGAATAGGGGTGTGGTGAAGTCTGAGGGATGGTAGGTGAGGTATGATTGGTTAATTGGGAGATAGATGTGTTGGGGGGTGTGGTCTACAACTATAAATGTAATTGATGTGGGGGGTGGGTGGGAATGGGGGTAGGGTAAGGGAGCAAAGTGAGCGGGGCAGCACCTTCCAGTAGTTCTAGCAAACTAGATGAGAAAAAATGATCAGTAAGAAGGATTGGATACTTTGGTACAGGGGAAAGAATGCTGTGATTAATGTCCTGGGGGCCTGCTTTGAATGTAATTGTACACAAACTAAGCAGAGAAGCTGACAGTCGCTAGGCTGAGAACAAGGCTATAGAGGTGAATGAAAAGAGAGTAAGTACTAGGAGGGGTTAAGAGGTTGGCCTAATGGGTAAGGTGTTTGCCATGCAAACACAAGGTGCAGGGTTTGAGTCTCACAAGGGATAATTGGCTAGGCTTAAAATGGCTTACAAGGGCAGTTAGCCTAGTACTAATCTATGATATGATATATCTATGATGATATCTATGGTAGGAAAAGGTGAGAGTAGGGATTTTATGTGAGAGAGAGAGGACAGAGGGATTCTATCTGGGAGAGAGAGAGGTCAGAGGGAGGCTACAAACAGGTAGAGATGTGAGGACTGTGTCAGTAGGAAGCCATGAGAGTAGAGGGAAAGTGCTAGCAGAGAAAGTGGATGGGAGTAAGGACTGTTTGGGAAGGTGAATGACTTAAACACTAGAGAGAGCAGGGGTAGTGGGGTGAGGTGCGCAGGGAGTGCTATAGCTGACCAGGGGCAGTACCTTAAAGAGGCATACAGTAGTCACAAAGTTAAATTCTACACCAAGTGGGTATAGAGTGGTAGGATTACTGAATACACAGTGTAACATATGTTGTAATTATACTGCACTGTTGCTGGATAGGAATTCCACAGAAGGTACAACACTCATAAAGTGAGTGGAGAGTCTTCAAGGCTGATTGGGGTTAGCAATGTCCTTAATTTGATTGGTATCAGGGACCTGAAAAACAATGAGAGAGAGAGAGAGAGAGAGAGGGGATAAGTATGAGGTGAGTAGTAGTAGTAGTAGATAGCTGCAGAAAGGCAGTGGAGAGGACTATGTAATAATAAAGGAATAGGCTAAGTAAGGATATGAATAGAGGAGAAATGAGGGAGAAGGACGGAAGTGTTAGCTTAGAACAGGAGTCATATGGGACTGAGAAATGAAAGGAGTAAGAGGAAGATGGTAGTTTGAACTAGACGTATTGTAGGGACAGACAGGAGAAAGGGGTAGCAGGATAGTAGAGATATGAGATAAGTTAAAGTGAAGAGCTACCTGAGTAGGGAATAATATACAGTTAACAAAATAATTGGTAAAGTCATTTAGTAATTCACATCAATATACAGTACCAGTTAAAACAGAGTTCACTGAACCTTATGCTTTACTAGGATAAATCAAAACCTTGTATAATAGGCAGACACAGTGCAGAATGCTATAGAGGTGATAAGCATGTCTCAAGCAATGAAGGGGGTGGGGACTGTTTGGTTGATCAGCAAGGCTCAGGCTTCACCGGAAGCTTACAGTATTAGAAAAATGCAATATCAGGTCATGTAATGCCACTGTTAACAATCAGCCTCAAAACGAACCAAAACACGGTTCGCAAAGTCTCAGCAATGTGGGGGGGGCTATTTGGTTGACTGGCAAGACCCAGACTTCACCAGCAGCCCACAGCGTTAGGAAAAGGTATTAATAGGTCATATGCTGTTACTGTTAGCAGTTATAATCATACCAAACTAAAAACACTGATCGCAAAAGCCTCAGCATTGAGGGGGGATATTTGGTTGATCGGCAAGGCCCAGGCTTCACCAGCAGCTCACAGCGTTAGGAAAACGCATTACCCGATCAAATAATGTTACTGTTAGCAGTTATCATCAAACCGAACCATAAACGCGGTTCGCAAAAGCCTCAGAAATGTAGGGGGGGCTATTTGGTTGTTCGGCAATGCCCAGTCTTCAACAGCAGCTCACAGCATTAGAAAAACGCACAAACTGGTCATTTAAAGTTACTGTTAGCAGTTACTATCAAAATAAACCAAGAACATGGTTCGCAAAAACATCTGCAGAATGTAGCACAAAGTACAGCTAAGTTAAACAGCAGTAGAAAGCGCAGTAACAGGGCAAGTAGTGTTTCTGTTAACAGTTATTATAAAACAGACTATAAACACGGCTCACAAAAACCATGCCAGTACATAGCTCAGATCACAGCTTGGTGAAGCAACATTTAAAAACTCAGTAAAAGGGCATATAGTATTGCTGTGTACACATAGTAACAAAGCGAACCAAAAACATGGTTCCCAAACGCTCCAACAGTAGTTAGCTAAGAATACAGTTTGGTTGGGTATGCTGTTTCAGTGAGGAACACCAATAAGGCTAAATAACACACTCTGTGCACCTTTGGACAACTATGTGTTAGATCAGCAAGTTAGAGCAGTTAATACAGGTGCAATTTCAACACATTAAAACCTTAAAAAGCAGTTCAATCCCAGTAAAGGGTTTACCTGGTCAGCTAGACACACAACCGCACTATGGGGCAGATAGAATGGGAGAGAGATGGTGCCAAAGCCAAGTGCGAGATTTAAGAGACACAGTGCATTATGGGAGGTGAATAGGGGTGTACAGTCTCCTGAGAAGGGTAAGTGATTAAAGACAGAGCCATTAGGTGGCGGGGTACCTTCCAGTACTTCTAGCAAACTAGATGAGAAAAAAACTATAAGTAAGAAGGATTGGATACTTTGGTACAGGGGAGAGAATGCTGTGATTAATGTCCTGGGGGCCTGCTTTGAATGTAATTGTACACTGGCTAAGCAGAGAAACTGACAGTCGCTAGGCTGAGAACAAAGCTATAGAGGTAGATTGAAAAGAGATTATGGTAGGGAAAGGTGAGAATAGGGATTTTATGTGGGAGAGAAAGGACAGAGGGATTCTGTCTGGGAGAGAGAGATCAGAGGGAGGATACAAACAGGTAGAGATGTGAGGACTGTGTCAGTAGGAAGCCATTAGAGTAGAGGGAAAGAGCTAGCAGAGAAAGTGGATGGGAGTAAGGATTATGTGGGAAGGTGAATGACTTAAACACTAGAGAGAGCAGGGGTAGTGAGGTGAGGTGCACAGGGAGTGCTATAGCTGACCAGGGGCAATACCTTAAAGAGGCATACAGTAGTCACAAAGTTAAATTCTACACCAAGTGGGTATAGAGTGGTAAGATTACTGAATACACAATGTAACTTACATTGTAATTATACTGCACTGTTGCTGGATAGGAATTCCACCAAAGGAACAACACTCATAAAGTGAGTGGATGGTCTTCAAGGCTGATTGGGGTTAGCAATGTCCTTAATTTGATTGGTATCAGGGACCTGGTCAGCTAGACACACAACCGCACTATGGGGCAGACAAGATGCATGTTTAGAAACTATTTTCGATAATAACTGTAGAGCTCAAAAACTTTTACCACAACAACTTTGGTAACAGAATATAGAAAAGGGTTGTTGCCAAACTTAGGGAGCATAAAACAAAATAAAAAATAAATAAATAACCAGAGATCCTATAGAGATATTAGAGAGATTTCAAAACTTTTTTGAGTATTTATATAAAGCCAAGAAATGTAGACATCAAGAAAGAGCACAAATGGAAATATTTATGGAAGACTTGATTATGCCAAAGTTAGATGAGGCCAACAACTAACAGAGAAGATAAGATAAAAATGGTAATGTATAAACAATCTCCAGGAAAATCTTTGGGAACAGATGGTATTCTTCTGGAAGTATGGAATTTAGAAGGGAACAAAGTGATAAAAGATCTGGAAGATTTTATTTAGCAGCATTTTAAAAGGAGGTGAATCACCCGCATCTTGGAAGAAAGCCGTAGTGACTGTAATACCTACAGGTGGTAAAGACCCATCAGACCCAGCTTTATGTAGACCCATTTCAATTTTAAACTATGATGTTGTTAGGTGGGTCTTCATGCAGAAAAAGCATTCATTAGAGAAAGCTGGGATTTTATTAGCAGGCCAATGGAAGCATTTCCATTCCCCTGATGCAATAATAATGATAACTAGGAGAATATATAAAGGATCAACTCCCCTGATGCAATAATAATGATAACTAGGAGAATGTATGAAGAGTCAACTCCCCTGATGCAATAATAATGATAACTAGGAGAATGTATGAAGGGTCAACTCCCCAATGCAATAATATTGATAACTAGGAGAATGTATTAAGGGTCAACTCCCCTGATGCCATAATAATGATAACTAGGAGAATGTATGAAGGGTCAACTCCCGTGATGCCATAATAATGATAACTAGGAGAATGTATGAAGGGTCAACTCCCCTGATGCCATAATAATGATAACTAGGAGAATGTATGAAGGGTCAACTCCCCTGATGCAATAATAATGATAACTAGGAGAATGTATAAAGGGTCAACTCCCCTGATGCCATAATAATGATAACTAGAATGTATGAAGGGTCAACAGGAAGAATTCAAGTGGGGGTCCTTGTCTGTTAAGTTGTGTTCAAAAAGGGGAACCAGGCAGGGGTGTCCTCTTTCCCTTTTGTTTTTTTTTTGTTTTGTTTTTTTTACTTGTTTAGAGCCGTTCGCAAAGAAGATAAGGGATTCAGAAAAATAAGGATATAATTGGTATGGTAATCAAGAAATGGTGGTTTTATTTACAGATGTACCAGATAAATCCATAAAGGAACATCTCAGTGTTGTAGAACATTGAAACATTTCAAGTCTTTTTTGGGATAGAAAATTAATAAAGATAAAACAAAGGCTGTAGCCGTAAATTATGTACCCCCACATGTATTAGTTCAGCAATACCCATATGTATGGGGACATGAGACAAAGTATGCAGGAGTCTGGATTAAAATGGCTTCTGTTACGGCAGCTAGGATATATGGGAAGAGGCTAAGCAAAGGATAATACAAAGACTGAGAAACTGGACGCTCTTGTTTATGGATATGGATACTAAGATACAAGCAGTGAAAATGTTTTAGTACCTTTAGTTTCATATACAGGTCAGGCATCTTTTATCAACCGGAGAAGTTGTGGACAATAATTAATAAAGAGGTGAAATAATTTATCTTGGTGAGGAAGAGGACAAGGGTTAAGTGGGATAAGGTTGTGGACATTAATCAATAAAGAGGCGAAGGAATGCATCTGGGAGGGCAAGGGTTAAGTAGGGTAAGTTCAACTCTCTAATAGAACATGGAGGTTTAGGATTACCTAATTTGAAAGAATAAGTTCAACTCTCTAATAGAACATGGAGGTTTAGGATTACCTAATTTGAAAGAATAAGTTCAACTCTCTAATAGAACATGGAGGTTTAGGATTACCTGATTTGAAAGAATAAGTTCAACTCTCTAATAGAACATGGAGGTTTAGGATTACCTGATTTGAAAGAATATTTTAGAGGTATACAGTTAAAGTTTATGTGCATAACACAAACAGAAAGCTATAATTCAGAGTGGAAAGGGATGATGGTGAAATGTGGAAATTCAAGAAATAAGGAGAGATGGGATTTTAAATGCAGATCTTTAAGACAAATAACAGCCATACAGAATATTATATTCTTAAAGTAGCAGAAAGTATTCTTAGAACTAAGCCAACACGAGAATGAAGAAAGGAGATTTTGCCAACAGGGATGACTGCAGTTAGGGATACAGATAATAAGCAAGAGGGGGCTGGAATGTATTGGAGAAAACTGGCAAAGGAACTAAGGTACTGGGAGGAAATAATATAGAGGGAAAGATGGTAGAATGGAAGAGGCCAGGGAGACATTTAGACCGCAGGCTAGAGACTGCCTTGTCTATCAAGGATCGATATGAGAGTATAGACAGAGAAAGGGATTGGGGAATCCTAAGTGAAAGACCAGCTCTGGTAGAGTTTTTGTTGAAAGTAGAACAAAAGTTGATACTAAAAAGGAATAATTATTAGGGCAAAAAAGATATTGCACAATAGCTATAGTAATCAATCAGAGGAAGTTAGAAATTATTGGGAAAAGACATTGGATAAGTAATTCACAAGGGAACAATGGGAGAACATATGTACAGCTCCGTGATATGCAACAAAGTCTAGAATAGATTTAGAATGTTTGCTTGGAAATATTTACATAAGTATTTTAATACCCCAAGCAGACTCCAAAGAATTTGTCCTTAAGTAGATGGAAGATGTTGGAGGTATGATCGGGAAGAAAGTGGTAACTGAAAACATATCATTTGAGAGTGTAATGAGTTGGCAAATTTTGAAAATTCCCTACAGAGTAGTATATCAGAAATATTGCATGAGCAAATTGGTATAACTAAGAAAATGATTGTTTTGAGCTGGGACACAGTATTTGAATTGCCTAGACTTAGTAAGACTTTGTTTAATTCTGATGGCTTCCAAAAAATACAATTACTAGAAAATGGAAATCAAAGTCTAAACAAACTATATTTTAAGTACTGAATATTGTAAAAGAGATAAAAGAACGGGAAGTGAAATCTTTAGAAAAGGAACAAAATACATAGCAGTAAATGGAAATTGTGGCAATAGTACATGCAGATTAATTTTTCTGAAGAGTGAGATTTAAGGGAATTAAGCAATGTATTATGTAATGTTGGACTGATGATAGTTATAAAAATGAACATATGTGATTTATAATGTATGTTACTGGAAACGTGTTAGTATGGTTTATTTTCCTTTATATTAATCTCATATTTGCCTTTGTCTTACGTGATAATTCAGCACAGGTGTTAAAAAAAAGAGATCTTTCAGAGTCCTCTCCCCTTGCAGGTGACATCAGCAAGAGTAGTTTTGTGAGTCGTGGGGTTAGTGTCATCCACTATTCCCATTATACAGACCTAAACCATCTTGAGGTAGGGATGTCTGCAAGTAGAGCTTTAGAAAATAGATAACTAGGCTGGATTTTACTGAATTTAATTAGGAAAGACACCAAGATATTGGGAGCAAATAACTTGAGAGGGAACGGTAACACAATGAGATGATGCCAAGCAGGAGTTTGGACTGGATGTTTAGAGGCTGTCTCCACTATCTGGAATTGATAAAGAGTGTAGGCAAAGAGAAAGGGAAGCTGGGGTGCTGAGTGAAAGACCAGTGCTGCAGTGCTGCTTGAGTTTTTTCCTTGTGTCTGGAACACAAGATGATGATGGAAATGGATAATTAGAGCATGTAAAATATTGCATAACTACAAGAATCAGACACGGTTTGAAAAGGATGAGAAACAGATAACGAAAAGAAGTTTAGAGAGGAGACGTGGGCAGATAACTGTAGGGTTCCTAAGTATGCTGCAAAGTCCAGAAGGTGCACGATTTTTGCATGAAGTATTTGCATAGGTATTATATATTGGATTTTTCTTCAGGTACATAGTAAATGTTGGAGTTGTTGAGAGGAGAGAGGAAATTGGGGTCATGTGTTTGGGAATATAACAAGTTGGCGGATTTTAAAGTTTCTGTACAGAATAGTTTGCCAAAAGTATTTGGGGAACAAACTGTAGTAACTAAAGAAATTATTCTTTTGAGCAGGAATAAAGAATCATGACTTAAGTTAAACACTACTGGGGGCTAAAAAAGAAATTACCAGAAAATGGAATCTAAGGGGAAATATTTAGAAAAGGGAAGGAGCACATTTCCTGCAAACAGAATGTGAGTGAACAGTACATGCAGAATAATGCTTAGAATGAGGGAGATTGAGCAGCTTATGTAATGCTGAAGTTCGGGAAAAGTGTTAAAAAGATAACATATATATGTGCCATGATAGGAATAATGTTGTCAAGATCTGTTTTCTGATGTTCTTCGTGTTTCACTGTTGCAGTCATTACATTTGGGTAATCTGCTGGCAGGTTGCCCTCAGTCTGCCTGAGTAACAAAGTCTCGGGTCCTGCGTCGGTTGCTGTCTCTTTTTCCATGATGTCAGGTTGTCAGGGGTGTAAAACATGCAGTCAACGCCATTTTAATCGGTCTTTCTTGATGCACTTTGCCCGAAGCAGAAGCAGTTAGCAAGTGCCAGTAGGCTGACTCCTGAAATTTTCATTTTCGAGTTTCAGAACCGAAGTCTTCAATCTAAAGCTAAGTACCCCGTTGGGGAAACTTTTTCTTGCTCCTTACCGATGTCAGTAAAAGTTAATAATTGTATTACTTGTGGGAAGCAAATACCTCATAAGGATTTTCATTTGTACTGTATTCCTTGCCTAGGCCCTGACCACAACATGCCTTGCTGTCGGTATTATGCTAAATTTAACCAACGCAATATTAAGCATTGGTATATTTTTGCTTCTAAATACTTTGGTTCAAGATTTAACTATCCTGAAATGTCGTCGGTTAGCAATCCGACTACCGGAATTCACAAAAAACGCAAAGAAAAAGACAGAGACAGACCGTCAAGGTCCAAAACTGACAACAAAGCATCTCCTAAGCCAGTTGCCGTTTCGCCGGTACTCAGTGAGGTGCTTTTGCAGCCCCTGATGCCCGCTACTTTTGATTCGCAGGCCTCTACCGAGACCCATTCAGAGTCTGGTATGCCGTGGGATTCTTCAAGTATTGAACCTGTAGATGTCTCTCCCTTGGATGTGTCCGGAGCCGCTGAGCAGGCACCGGATTCTGAGGGCATTTTCAGGCCTAAAGATTTGTATATTAAACCGACACCATCATCAAAAACAAAGCCAAAACCAACTTCTATGTCTAAAAAACTGATGCATGAGCCACGTGTTCAGGCCCCTATGCCTAAAAAACAAATATGATCAAAATGGCTGAGGATTTAATTACCTTGATCAGGGGTTCCCAACCCCCTCCTGCCAAGACAAGGCACTGATTATGAATCTTCAGATCAGGTTACCATTTCTTCTGATTCATCTTCTGATCAGGAATTGTCTATTCCCCCTTATGAGGATTCTGCAGAAGAATCCATCCCTTCTGCTTCTCCTCCTGAGGATTTTTCTTTTGGAGAAACGTTGCATACCTTAAGGGAACATTTTCATTGGGAGAGTCAGGATTTTTCAGAATCCAAAAAGAGACTCAGGGATTTCCTCCTCCTTCCTCAGCATAGGCCTTTGGCTATACCTCCTGTTTTAGACATTGTTGATGATGATTTCTCAGAATCCAGCATGGCTCCTGATTCCCTGTCTCCGGCTCCTAGTAAGCCAGACAGATATTACAGGGTTCCTGACTCCCACAAATTTCTTTTCAAAAACCCTACTGCTGACCCTGAAACAATTTCTCAGGGTCCCAAGCGTGTTAAGGCTTCTACTGCTAAAAATCTTACCCCTTCTGATAGATATTCCAGGGCACTGGAAAGATGGGGTAAGAAGGTTTTATATGTCTGCAACTCTGACAATCAGGGCTTTAAACTGTCAATTTCATATGCTTAAATATCAACAGCATGTCATGGGCTTACTTAAACAGAAAACTATGTTGATTTCTGACTGTGTGGAAAATAAAGAGTTACAGGATTTATTGCATTCAGCTGAACAAGTTGGAAAGCATACTTTGAAATGTGGTTTTGATTCCCTGGAGGCCTCCTGCAGGGCTGCCGTAACTGGATCTGTGATAAGAAGGCATGCTTGGCTCAAGGAGCAAAATCTGCCTGATCATGTTAAAGCTAAATTGCTGGACGCTCCTTTACAACAGGACAGTCTGTTTGGTAATAAGGCAGAAGAAGTTTTGAAAAAGATGGAAGACAAAGCTAAATCTATGCAAACTGTAAAAGATTTCTTACAAGTGCAGCCACCCAGGTTCAGTAGGCACTGGCCTGCTAAGAATTGGTCCTTTCCAGTACCCAACAGAGCCGCTCAGGTCAAACCCAGACACTCCAAAGGTTTCAGTCACAAGGAACTTACAGAACAAAACAATGGGGTGCCTCCACCTCCAAATCTGGAAGTAGCAAAGCACCCCCCCTACGGTAAACAGTCTCAATGACTTCCCTCTGCCATTTCCAAGCACTTATCTTTTGGCAGCCCCTTTGTGGGGAAAACTAGCACTTCATGCTCAAAATTGGCATCTAATTACCCAGGACAAGTGGGTCTTAAATTCATTTCCACACGTTGCCATTTCCAAACGGATGGCCAGATCTGCCTCCAAATCAGTGGACAGAGCAGAAACAAGTCATGTTCCTCATGGATATGGGGGCTATTCAACCAGTACCAGAAAAGGAAAAAGGACAAGGTTTTTATTCAAGACTTTTCCTGGTACCCAGAAAAGACAAATCATGGCGTCCAATTCTAGACTTATCCATTCTAAATACCTTCCTAGACATTCCAAAATTCAAGATGCTGACTCTACAACAGTTACTACCTATGCTAGGCAAGGGTGCCTGGTTGGTAACTCTAGACTTAAAAGAGGCTTACCTGCATATCCCAGTCAGGGAATCTTGCAGAAGATACCTCCGATTCAAAGCAGGCTATTAGCATTACCAGTTCTCTGCACTGCCCTTTGGCTTGTCTGCTGTGCCCAGGGTCTTCACAAAGTGCCTGGTACCAGTGATTGCATTCTGCAGACAAAGAAGCATACAAATGTATCCTTATCTGGACGACTGTCTCATTCAAGCAGAAAACAAAGACACTCTTCTACAACATCTGGCGTTTGTAAACAGGCTTCTAACATGCCTAGGGTACAGCATAAACAAAAAGAAATCACAACTGGTACCCTCTCAAATAATTACATTCCTGGGTGCAAGCTTGAATACAACTGCCCAGATGGCTTACCTCACACCAGACAAACAAATTCAATTGATGACTTACTTCAAACAAGTGGCCACAAAAACCCAGCTATCTGCAAGACAAATTCTGCAGGCTTTGGGGTTCATGGCTTCCTGCATTCTACTAATTCCATATGCAAGACTGCATAAAAACTAGTGTGGTCTCCTTTAAGGCCCCTGAGCCAGTGGTAAACATTACTCAAACCACTGAATCACTTACAAATGCCTTCTACCAGCACCTACAGGACTGCATGGATCAGGCAATCCCAAACAAAACTAAGACTCTCTGTACCAAAGGCAAGCGTCCAGTCTGGTGGACCCCAGCCATAAACAAGCTCTACAACAAAAGGAGGAAGCTACTACAAGATAGAGCAAAATCCTTGAAAGGTAAGACACCTTTGATCATTATAAGTAAAAAACTCATAAAATCATCAAAGGCAAATTTTGAGAGAAAAATCGCCAAGGACTCTAAAGACAATCATAAGGCCTTCTTTAGCTATGTTAGAAACCTAGGAGGAAACTCCCAGATATGCTCAGAATTAGTTCAAAATGATGTGAAAATTACTGAACCTACACACATTGCTAACATACTGGCTGACAGGTTCAGTGCAAACTTCTCCCCCCCAAAAGGAGAGATATCTATTCCAGAGGATTGTAGCCCCCCAAACATCTCCAACGCCCAGGTGAGAACTGCCCTCACTAAGGCAAAAACACAGCATCCATGGGACCGGATGGTGTCCCCGGCTGTGTGCTTCATGAACTCAACGAGGAATTAAACCCACAGTTAGGACAGCTGTTTAATCTTAGCCTCACCTCAGGATACGTCCAAGGAGTGGCGCACGGCGACTGTGGTCCCACTTCATAAGGGCGGTGCCTCCACAGACCCTGGAAATTACCACCCCATTAGCTTGACAAGCCTTATCTGCAAAGCCATGGAGAGGATCATAATGGAACTCATAAATAAAGACATAGGGAACTTGCAGACTTTGGATCCAACCCAGTTTGGCTTTGTCAAAGGCAGATCCTGCCTCTTAAACTTGGTTGACTTTTTGAGACAGTCACCAAGGCCATTGATGAGGAAAGGCAGTCCATACAGCCTACCTCGACCTGGCAAAGGCCTTGACACAATACCCCACTCAGGTATCATCGAAAAACTCATCAGCTTGAATGTAAACCCATACATCACAAGATGGGTTGCAAACTGGCTAAGCGACAGAACCCACAGGGTCAGAGTTGCTGGAGCCATGTCAGACTCAAAGCCTGTCACAAGTGGTGTCCCACAGGGCTCAGTCCTGGGTCCACTCTTGTTCGGCATCTACTTTTCTGAAGTACAAGCAAACACAGGAGGGTTATGGCTGACAAAGTTTGCAGATGACTGCAAACTGGGCCATAGTCGAAAACACATCTGACACAGATATCCTCCAGAAGGGCCTCACAGAAAGCGGATAACTGGTGCCAGAGCCATGGCCTGAAGTTAAACGCCAAAAATGCATAGTCATACCCTTCGGGAAAAACAAGGTTACCCCTAGCTACCATATAGGTGACAATCCACTGAGCACAGAAAAGTCATCAGGGATCTGGGGACCCAAGTTGACAGTAGTCTTCGTTTGACACTCATGTTGCTAAAGTAGTTAGGAAAACCTTCTATATCGCCCACCTGATCATGAAGGGATTCACATCTAGATCAAGGGAGGTCATCTGCCCCCGGTACTCATCACTCATTAGACCTATGATTGTGTACAATGGCCCGTTCGGAATGTATCTGACCAGACACCTGATGCAGCTTGAAAGGCCCCAAAAGTTCCTCACCAAAAGGATAAAGGGTCTCAAAAATATGTCTTATGCTGCCCGACTGAAAGAACTCCAGCTTTATTCAGTCTCATACCGCTTGCTCAGAGGTGACCTGTGCCTGACATATAAGGCCATGTCAAACCCAGATTTGATGAATATGCTTCACCTCAAAAAATCTAGATCCCTCAGAACCACAAGGGTGGGAGACTTAAACCTTGACACGGTTATAAATAGAACGTGCTGGAGGGACAGATTCATCACCCAGAGACTCCCTATGCTGTGGAACAAAATCCCGGTACATGTGAGGCAGAGCACCTCGCTGGCCTTGTTCAAGAGGAATCTTGACCAATGGATGGGAGATCGCAGATATACCCCAGGGATTACTTCAGTGTCACTGCTTGTTAGAGGCACAGAAAAATGATAGGCATAGTTTTTATTCAAACTAAAGGGGTGGCGAAAGCCACATAACTATGGGCTAGACTTATAAATGCCCTTGGGCAGATAGCCTAGTATGAACCTATGAACCTATATGAGGAAACTTCAATGGTACCTAAAAAGCTTATGGAGTCAACATTGTCACAGCCTGGAAACAATGATTCCACTCATCCCTTGCCTACAACAGGATTTCCTATGGTGGGCAGAGGCCTGTCACCAAAACAAGGGACTGTCATTCATTCTACCCCCTGCCACCCAAACCCTGACTACAAACGCATCAGACTATGCTTGGGGGGCCCATCTGGCAGGGAGATGCATTCAGGGTGAATGGAGCCCAAATCAAATGCACCTACATATCAACTAGAAAGAAATGCTAGCTGTACAGAAAGCTCTGACAGCCTTCAAGGACTTCCTTTATCCAGGGCAACTACTGATAAAGACGGACAACACCACAGTTATGTGGTACATAAACAAGCAGGGGGGTAGCCACTCCTACCCCCTTTGCAGACTAGCCATGGCCTTGTGGAACACAGCTTTGACTTACCAAATACATCTACAAGCTCAATTCCTGCCAGGAAAGCAAAATACTCTGGCAGACGAACTAAGCAGAAACCTTATGGATCCACACGAATGGAAACTGGATCCACAAATCTTCAGCATGTTGACACAAAAATGGGGGAGCCCAGACATAGATCTTTTTGCCCCTCCCCAAAACTATCAGTTGGACAAATTCTGCACAAGAATTCATCACAAAAAAGCTTGGAAAGTGGATGCTGTATCCTTCAGCTGGAAAAACCTATCAGTCTATGCCTTTCCTCCTCTGCCTCTGCTCTGCAAGGTTTTACTAAAAGTCAGACAGGAAAAAACAAAAATGATTCTGATTGCTCCAGACTGACTTCGCCAATACTGGTACCCGCTTCTACGGAATATGTCACGCCTTCCTCCGTGGTACCTGCCTCATACACCTCATCTACTGTCTCAGCAGAACTATCAAATTTTGCACACTAAGCTCCAAACTCTGAATCTTGCAGCATGGCTAATCAACTAATCTCACCAGTCACACCTCTCAGTAAACCTGTGATGGATGTCATTTTGAGGCTAGAAGGCCTAGTACTAGAAAATCTTATGCTGATAAATGGAAAAGATTATGTGCCTGGAACCAAGCACAAGGGATAAACATAGCAATGCCCAATATTCCTCAGATTCTGCAATATTTAACTGAGATGCTTCACAAGGGCCTATCTTTTTCTTCTATAAAAATCCATCCCTCTGCCATCTCAACTCATTATAACACAGAGCCTCCTGTCTTTTCTCATCCCCTGCTAAAGCAGTACCTCAGAGGGGCCAACAATTTGAGACCTCCTAGGAGAGCACCAACTCATGCATGGGACCTCAATTTTGTGCTGGAAAAATTCACCTTGCCTCCTTTTGAACCAGCTACTACTGCAGACATAAAATTTCTTTCTTGGAAGACAGCCTTTCTCTTAGCAGTCACTTCAGCTAGAAGGATTTCAGAACTACAGGCTCTCATGGCAGTGGAGCCTTTCATTATCTTTTATCCGGACAGGGTGGCCCTCAGGACCAATCCATCCTTTATGCCTAAGGTGGTATCCAGTGTGGCTCTTAATCAGACCATTCATCTGCCAACCTTTTTCCCAAATCCACAGAACAAGGAGGAGCGGATTCTGCATTCATTGTATGTACACAGACAACTAAAATTCTACTTAAACAGGACAAAATCTCTAAGAAAGTCTGAGCAACTACTGGTGGCATTTGCTGCAGGGACAGAGGGAAAGACTATTTCAAAGCAGACTATTTCAAAATGGATAAGCCATTTATTCGTTTCTGCTACATGCACCATGGTAAACCTGTCCCCAAGGGGATCGGATCCCATTCCCCCAGGGCTGCATGTACTTCTGCAGCTTTTCTCAGAGGGGTTCCTACCAGAGACATTCTAGAAGCTGCTACTTGGAGCTCACTTCATACGTTCACCAAACATTACCATTTACCTCTCTTTTCTAAATCCAGGGCAGGCTTTGCCACTGCTGTCCTGCAGTGCCTTATAGCTGTGCCTAATGCTGTATAACTCCATCTTCCCAACCATAGCTTTGGGATTCTAACCAAATATAATGACTGCAACAGTGAAACACGAAGAACATAGTACAGTTGTGTACACTTACCATAAATGAAGATGTTCGAGTGTATTCACAGTTACAGTCCGGGTTACCCCACCCGCCAGCCTCCTTTTTCTTTCTTATTATACCTCTTCTTTCCTTTACTATGCTCAAAAGCCTTTTTGGTGTATTTGCTTTTAGTTGGAGGTATATCTTTTGTGTTCTAAATTACATGTGTATGTATATATATATATATATATATATATATATATATATATACATATTGCTCCCCATTTGGGAGGCACCTGACATCTGCTGGGGCAAGAAAAACTGATTAAAATGGCATTGGCTGCATGTTTTATATCCCTGACGACCTGACATCATGGAAGAAGAGACAGCAACCGACGCAGGACCCAAGACTTTGTTATTCAGGCCGACTGAGGGCAACCTGCCAGCAGATTACCCAAATGTAATGACTGCAACAGTGAATACACTCAGACATCAACATTTATGCTAAGTGCACACAACTGTACTTTCTCTTAACATGTGAATTTATGTTGCAGATAAAAATGTGATCTAAAGATGTTTTGCAATAGAAAAATAATATGATTTAATGTTACAGAAGTAATAAGTGCTGGAGAATATTATACATAATTGCTGTGTATGATGTCTGGCATTAAGTGGATTGCTAGTTGGATATTTAGTGTTTGGACTTAGCTGAAGTGGGCAGTACTGAGTGATGTCCTTGCTTAGTTCACTGTTGCAGTATTCAAATGTTTGTTGGTCATCCAAATGTAACCTGACATCTTCCCAGTGTACCAAAGCCAAAAAGCATCTTGGCATATAACCTCTGCCCATTGGCACAGGAGTACATAAGTGGACATATGTGCTTGAGATTCTTTGACTATCTTACCATCATTTTGAACACAGAAACCTTGCTAACATTCAAGTTTAAAGTCATTGTGCCATGCCACTACCACTGCCAAGGCTTGGTCAGATAAGCACCGCATTCAGAAACCTTTTTTGCAAAAGATTTGTACATGTCAGCTAAAAGAAAAAAAGTGTTGCTGTGGAAGGCAAATCACGTACAAAGCCCTTCATTTTAAATATTTGTTTTATTTAGAAGCTGAGCACAGTTGCCATAGTTATATTTGTCAGTCATTATTTCCTAAAACACTTAGAACCAGATTAACTTCCTTGATCAACTGTTTGGAGACCCAATGTCTCAGATGCTTTGCATATAACAAGATGGTGGAACCTGTGGCCTCAGACATCCTGCTTGCATCTAAGAAGTACAAAAAGTTAAAACCAGAGACTTTGGCTGCCCAGTCCAACTCTGATGTCACTGCGAAGATGCAGTAGGAATCCGCAGTATTCAGAGTCTTTCTGAGATTTCTGCTACTATGAGCCAGACAGAGGCTAGTATGGTGTCTCCTGCTCACACTTCTAAGGGACAGAATCTCCCATTACTATGGGAGAGAAGGGGAAAGCTGGGGTGATTGTTTCTGAGGGACCAGGAAGTCTAGCTCAGATAGTATTTAGAGAAGAGGTCCATGGCTCCATGGTCAGAGTTGGCCAATGCTCTGTACCATCGTGCTTTATTAAAGTGGACATCTTGGTTAAGGAAAAAAAAAGACTGCCCATGTTTCTCCCCTTTGGATATGCAGTGAGAGAGAATGAGCGGGTTTCTCCCAGGGCTTGTGCAAAGCCATCTTCTCCTTAAACCTCATTGCTTTCTCTCTTCTCCTTCACCTTTGAAAAGGCAGCATGAATTCTGTTCAGTGGAGGAAGAGGAATCCGATTCAAATGCACACTCACTTCATCCAAAATACATTCTTCACGACAGCTGGCCTCACATCATGAAGATTCAATGTCACCAGATTCCTCACTCAAACAGATTTCCTTTAGTGAAACCATCACCAGGATGATACAGCAGTTCAACTGGTATACTAAACAAGTCACAGATATACAGAGAATGTACTATGAATTACCGGAAGTATGGTGTCAGTAAACCTTCAGCTGTTTCCCCTTTCCTGGAAGCCTTCAAGAATGCATTTGCCTCCTTATCTGTTAGCCCAGACTCACAGCCAGTAGCTCCCAAGAAGCCAGCTTCAGTTTCAGTCCCTACCCGAAGATGTCAAGGCCAAGCTTGGACTCCACATTTCATTAGCACCTTTTGTTTGTCCTTTTCTGATGAACTGTCCAAAACCCTGCAGGAAAAAGGCAAAATTGTGCATGAGTTCATACTGATTCTTCTTACAACAGTCCCTAGACAACCAGAAGAGAAACACATTTATTGCAGTAGTCAGGACATTTCGAGAGGCAGGTGTGAGATTCAAGCTGCTGTATTCAGCTGTCTTCAGAATATTGTTTACTGGATGATCAAAGTAATTTTCTGATGCAGAACAGGCTAAGAAGGAAATGCAAAAAATTGTCCAACAAAAAGTTGAGCCATCAAGCGGGGGGGTGGGGGGTGGCGGGGTGTCTCTACTTCTCATTTTTCTGATAAACCGCATGGAGAAACTTTGTCAGTGACACCTTTTCCACTGATAAGAAAATGCTTGAGAGACTGAGGTAGAGCACAGGAGTTGACCAGAAGAATCGGGTGTACAGTGGTAGTGAATTGAAATCTGGAGTTAGAGATGGAGATGACCAGAAAAAAAAAAAAAACAGCTTGCATGGAAATTGGTAAATAAATGTCTGCAAAACATCAGTCACATTTGTGAAATAGGGTTGTATAAGAATAAGTGGCAAGAGTGGACTTTTGTAAAGCATTTGCCTCATTTTTTCATTAATGACTGGAAGAACTCCATAGAGAGGGGAAGAGGAAGGAAAAAGGTAACTAAGTAAAACATTGTCTTTTCTATGAAACGTTTTATAATACAAATTGCATATTTTATAGTAAAGTATTTTAGTTGTTTTTGCATATGGTAAAGTTACAAAAGTAAACATGCCTTTTTTCCTTCCTCTACTTTTTTGGTATTAAGAAATGCAGGCATTACAGTGCAAAAAGAAGAAAAGCTAAACAAAAGTATGCTTACATTAATAGGCTGTAATCTTGGGTTATTGAGGTGGCGGTTGGGGTAAAAGTACACAGATCATAGTATATGCAGAGCTGATATGTTTTCTCTTACTTTTGCCCAGTTGCATTTCAGGATTATGACTCTTGGCTTAATCTAATAACAAATTTTAAGTGGAAACAAGTAGGTATGGGAACACTGAATATATTGAAAAGTTTTATTTTAGCAATAAATGTTTTTGCTCGTCTGTCAGGCAACAGAGGACTAAATGTTTCTTTTTTCTGTTGCATTTTCATGGAGGCAAGCTGATAATAAGGCAATAAAGCACAGAACACTGGTTCCTTGAAGGCTAAACATTAATGATTTCTGAAAGTATGTAAGTAGTTTTCACATCTGGGGAGGGGGAATAATGATAAAAAAGAACAGACACCAGTTAGTATAAGTCTAAGCATAGGCATTACCATGTGTCTTATTCATAGGTTCATAGATAGTACTAGGCTAACTGCCCCTTGTGGGCCATTTTAAGCCTAGCCAATTGCCTCATGTAAGAATCAAACCCTGCACCTTATATATGTAAGGTAAACACCTTAACCATTTATGCCAACCTCTCATCCCGCAGATAACCTCAATTTCATGTTAATTAAGGTTTGTGTTAACAGATTTCTATTTGGCAAGAATGTTCCTGTTAAGAGGATTAAATTTCATTATTTGAAGATGTACATAGTTGTGTGTATTTATATTAAATTCACAGGTTTTGGGGTGTTCTTGTTTTTTTCTTTTTTTCTTGTTTGAGGGGTTTTTATCAAAACAAAAAGTCTTGTAAAAAGTGATATAGGTTCCAGTGTTGATGATGATAACAAAAAAAAAAGTTATAAAGGACTAACCCGCCAAACATTATTTATATTCCACCTAAAACTGCTAGCAAAGATTGTAGAAGAAATAATCAGCTTTCAGAAGGGAATATCACTTATGCATGAGGACTAGAATTTGATTTGCAACAATGAGGATATATCTGGGGGAGCAAGAAGGGAAAATGTAACAAAAAAGGGTACACTTCTGAAGAAGTTTGTGAAACTAATGGGTATGAAGACATGAATTCGGTAATAGGAGCATGAAAAGACTTTACATATTTTTCCCCAAGGTGCAGTAACTGGGCTAGACTTGACAGAAATTATATTTCACAGGAACATATGCATTTAACTGAGAACTTTGATACACATCCAATAACTATTTCAGATCATGCGCCAATAATTACTAAGATAAAAATTCAGGTTAACAAAATAAAGAATGCACTGGCACTTCCCCACCAACCTATTAAAAAGAGATGAATTTAAGGAATCAGTAGTGGAAATTATCCGGGGGTTATTAGGGAAGATGGAAAGTACTCCAGAAGTTGTAGCTAGTAAGTGGGATAAAATGAAAATGGAGATTAAAAACAGGCTAGAAATAAAAGAAAAAGGCCTGGTTAAATAGTAAGAATTTTTTTTTAGAGGGAATGACAAAAGTTAACGTATTACAAAATAAAATAATGAGAGACAATGGAGCAACACAGATAAATGCAATCGCAAATAAAATATCCAACTGTCCAAGCATAAAATATCCAGTAATAAGGCCAAAACCTTATTTGAGAACGTTTTAATTGATGAGCGCTTTCGCTAAAAATAGCTTCGTCAGATCAGTACAAAATACAAAATATTCACACTCCATTTAAATAGTACATTCAAATATAGCTAGCACCAATCAGCTACTATTGCTAATTAAGTTGATTAATTCAGTCAGGTAATATTTAAAGCTATACATTCAACTTGCTAGCTAGATATATATAAAGTAGTACTGACAAAAGTATATATAGAAATATATGTAAAAATATATATATATAAAAAATGTATCTTCAATGTATAAGATGTATCACTGTGTATAAAAATATATATCTACATGAAGTATATATATATATATATAAATATATAGTATATATATCTGTATGTAAAAAATATATATATATATATATATATATATATATATATATATAAATGTATAAAAATATATATATATAGCGATAAAAGACAATATGTACAAGCATCAATCTCTCTGAACTATATGGAGGCTGCATATTATAACTATATACATATAGAAATGTATGTATAACATATATATTTATGTATTCATTTTCCTGCATTTCCTAAGTAGAGGTTTAATAGATGCTCGTTCATTTAAGCCTTTACCTCTGTCAGCTCTTAACATAATGATCCAGATATTTTCCCTGTATTCTGTATGATTACGGATGTCCCCTTTACGAATACTGGGTGGAATCATTTCTAGTACTCTAAATCTGAACCAGTGTGCGTCACTGGTGGTAGTGACATGTTTCGCTAATGCGTTATTTTCAGATCTTTTCCTTATATTATATAAATGTTCCCTAATTCGTTCTTTTAATGCTCTGTTGGTTTTTCCAATATAGAACGAATGACATATCTGGCATTCTGCTATATATATTATGTTCATGGTCTTACAATTCGCCTCATGCAATGAGGTAAATATTTGACCAGAGATTGAGTGTATAAATGTGTGAGATGTCTCAATATATTGACAAAAATTACATTCATCACATGGTGTTTTGTTACCAATCACTGAGACTTCATTCTTTTTGTAACACAATAACCTTTTCAAATTTTTCTTATTTTTATATAAAAAAGTAGGTTTCTCCCCAACAATTCTATTAATTTTCTCATTAACTTGTAGTATAGACCAATTTCTACTTAATATTTCTCTGATCTCATTGTTATCTGATGTAAAAAATATTGGAAATTTAATAGTATCTTGTATCTCTTTATCAGCTATGGTCTCAGAAATAAATTCTGGACCAAAATAAGGTGTTGCAGTAGCAGTACGTAATTTAGAGATCTCTGAAAAATTGTACTCTATTTCCTTCTCACATAACCTCTCTCTAATAATTTATCTTTGAGATCTACAAGTTCTTTTTTAAAATTGTCATCTAATGGATTCAATCTGGACATTCTAATGCCTTGTCCTTTGATTATATTTTTAAAAATGTGTTGTGGGTGCATGCTGGTCCTTAGTAAATATGAATTACGATAACAGTTCTTACGATATAGCCCTGTATTAATTAGGCCACTAGGTAGTTTCTCTATAAATAAATCAAGGTAATTTATTTTTAATGTGGACCATTCCATGGTAAATTTCAGATAGTCATTGAGGCCATTCATTCTCTCCACAAACTCAATCAATTCATGATAATTCCCCTTCCATAACAGAAACAAATCGTCAATGAAACGACGATAAAAAGCTACATGTCTCTTGTAGCCTTCCATAGCAAAAAGGGTACTCTCTTCCCACTGTGCCATAAACATATTTGCATAGCTATTGGCACAGGGGGTACCCATTGTTACACCATTTTGTTGCATATAAAAACTGTCATCAAAAATAAAAATATTATTCTCAAGGACTATTTCTAAGAGACGTAATTAAATCAATCTGTTTTTCAGTAAACTTACTGTGTTGTCTCAAATATATAGTTATATAGTGAATCCCTATATCATTTGGTATTATCGTAAATAGGGATTGCACATTTAATGTAACCAACAATATATTCTCTATATTTATAGTTCGTGTTGCATTATATAGGTCCATCAAGAATTGTTTACTATCCCTAAGGACATAAGAGTTCTCATTAATAACTATTCTAAGATGTTTCTCTGTATATATAGAGAATGGCTCTGTTAACCAACCCCCACCTGCAACAATAGGTCTCATGGGGGGGGTTGAGTATCCTTGTGGATCTTTGGTAGACCATTAATTATCGGTATCAGTGGATCTTTAACAGTAAAATAGTCATATAATTCTTTAGAAATGACAGTGGCTTTATACATATCTTAAATAGTTGACCTCACATAACTGATAATTTTGCATATATCATCATTATTTATCTTTTTATAAAAATTGTCTTTCAATAAATTGTCCATCGCTGCATTATACCAGCTAGTATCCATCACTACTATCCTCCCACCTTTGTCAGCGGGTCTAACAGTCACTAAATTGTCCTCTCGAAGTTTATTCAAAAATTCCCTTTCTTTAAAAGTTACGTTAGCCTTTCTTTTTCTCCTAGTACAATTATTAATTGTCTTATAATGTGAGAATATCTGTTCTTCAGTGATTTTGTAGTAGGCTTCAACCAATGGATGGTTACAGGGAATGAAATCACTAAAATTTCTTAAACTATGCACATTATTAATAGCACTGTTTCCATACCTAGATGTATTCCCATATATTAATTTAAGCATAATATTACGACAAAATATCTTTAGATCTAAAATGGTATCAGTAATAGAGCTTTGAGTAGTTGGTATAAAGCTCAATCCTTTTTCAAAAAGTTGACATTCCTCTTTACTAAAGAGCCGGGAAGAAATATTGAACATTAATGTGTGGTCCCCTTGTCCCATATTTTCTTCAGCGTTTGATTCCCTGTTAACTCGCTTGAGTGTTTCCGTTTCTGACGGCCATGACTCATGGATCGAGTTCTGCGTATTCCTCTGTCTGGTCTGACTGCCAAGGGAAAAGAAATGTTATCATTGAAATTGTCAGTAGGCTTATTTTTACTGACAGTTTTTGGTCTTACAATCTGTTTGACCTCTGTGGTCTGTAATGGTAGTTTAGATACTATAACTTCAGGGTATAAACTCCCATTCATATGTGCTGCTTTATCCTTTGATATAACAGGTGTATGTGCTCTATTACTGTTAGATGTCACCACATCCTCAGCTACACTACTATTATCTGCTCTATCTGATTCACCTATTATCTGTATAAGTGATTCATTATTAATATCAGTAGCATTGTCAATCAATACATTGTCAGCATTAACAGCATTAACATTAGAATAATTCTTGTTCATTACATTCAAATTTAAACCGTCAGTATTGTCAACTATATTTACGGTATTATTTCCATTCACATTGTCATTTCTGTTAATATTATATTCCTTTCTCGGCCATGTGAAAATATGGCCCAATTTAAAGTCGTTGTGGTCTCTTAGAATCTTGTTTCTCTTCTGTTGTGATAGTCTGCGCTCTAACGCTAAGACGCCGTCAAGCATACTTTCAAACACTGGATCTACAAGAGCCGTCGGAAAAGTCTCAAATATTTCACGTTCTTTATGTTTTATATTTTCAATTAGCTTGTCCTCCTCTGGTACAAAGAATTCAATTAGTAAAGTTAGATAGCTTCTGCTTACCCCTAGATTTATTTGCTGCCAACGCGTAAGCAGTTCAGGGTAGTAAGCACATTGTGTTGGCATGTTGAACACCCTTAAGCCTCTAGGTATAATCCTATGGTCCAAGCAATACTGGAAATGTAAGCGTTGTACTTGCAACCGCTTAAGTTTTAAAAAATCTCTCTCCAAAACATTCAGAGCGTGTTGTAGGCGTTCGAGGTCCTCAGTCGTGTTGTTGATGTCATCTGGTAGAGCGTTCGCTTCAACCTGCCAAGATGCATTCTTCGAGCAAGTTAGACATTTAAGAAACCTCTTCCGTAATGTTGTATCACCTTTCCTATCATTTTGTGGGTTATAGTCGAGTTCTATCACTATATTCTCCTGCATAATTCTGCTCAAAATGGTGAAGGCAGCGATAGTAAAAATAAGAACAATAGACAAGTAATGTGCTGCCAGCCAGATGAATGAATGCTCCGTTGTTAAAAAGTCAAGTAAAAGTTAAAATAATGAGAGACAATGGAGCAACACAGATAAATGCAATCGCAAATAAAATATCCAACTGTCCAAGCATAACATTGTTTTGCACTTTTGAACTGTACGTTCTGCCATACCATTTGACTGTGGGTACTCAGAGCTACTTGTGACATGAGTAAAGTCCTATTCTTCAGCAAATATTTTGAACTGCTGGCTTGTAAATTGTGTACCATTGTCAGGAATAACTTTATGCAGGCTACCATGGTCTGCAAAATGGTGCTTCAGCTTAGTAATGACGGTACTGGATGCTAGATTAGGAAGTAGGTCAGTAACGAACCACTTTGAATAAGAGTCTACTAGCACCAAGTAATGTTGACCATTTCATTCGAAAATGTCTGTAGCTACTGTCGACCAAGGTAGTTCAGGAATCTGGTTTGGGTGAAGTGGTTCTTTCTGTTGATGTGGCTTAGTACTGTTACATACAGAACAAGATGAACGTGCCCTCTCAAAATCCTGTGACATAGAAGGCCAGAATACTAGTCCTCTTGCCCTTCTTTTGGTGGAATCAGTTCCTGAGTGGCCAAGATGCAAAATGGTAATATACTCTTGTTACAAGGATTTTGGAACAATCACTTTTTCACCTTTCATGATGATACCGTTGTCAAAATCTCATCTCTGTAAGGAAAAAAAGAAGATCTAAAGTAGTTAACTTCATTTGGTCTGCAACCTGTGGGATACGGATCCGATCTCGGATCCGAGCCAGCAACTTTACAAAGCTTAGATCCGAGCTCCTAGCTCCTCCCCTTACCCATAATCCCCTGCCAACCCTGACTGACCTCAGATCTAGTTTGCCGCGCTTCTGAACAGCAGCTAGATTGCGAGCTCCTGGTCTTTTGGTCAGATAAGTCCTTGTATCTTAAAATTTTCTCCTTAAACTTGTGTGAGTGTGTTGTGTTGGTTAGGTTTCCCTTATTTTATATAACCTTTTTAAATTTTTTTTAGTCAAATGTTCCTCCCCATCCCTCGCTGGTCGTAGTCTGTGGGTGTGTTTAGTGTGTTTGGGGCCTACTGAGTGAGTTTTCTTTAGCTAACTTGTCTGAGGCCCCAAAACCAATATTTTCTAAGTGCACCGAGTGTGGCCATAAGCTCTCCCCAACGGATGGCCACACTCGGTGTGTCCGGTGCCTTGGGGTTGAACACCTCTCCTCTGGGTGTTCTATCTGCGCGGCATTCAACCCCAGGGCACTGAAGGACCGGAGGTCGAAGCTGATCCTAGCAGGACTCTTCCCCCGGATTCGGCTTCGGCCTCCAGTGCTTCTGTGGCCTCCTCCCAGGCTTCTGTGGCGGCCACTCCTGCCTCTCTCCCCCCCGGCCAGGACTCAATCTCCCGCTTCTGCACCGGAGGAGAGGGAGGCCAGGAAAAAAAAAAGGAGGGAGAAGCACCACAAGCGGCGGGCTGAGGCCTCTGCTTCGGCCCCCCGGCTAAGCGGGCTTCTCCCTCCAGGGCTTCTAGGTCTCCTCCTTCTCGGCTCCAGTCTCCATGCTTCTCACTGGGACCCGAGGAGGAGGAGACCCAATCTCCATCGAGGTCGAGATCCACCCATAGCCTTTCGGATGCAGATTTGGACCGCATGATGCGAAGGTTCATCCAGGCCCAACTTCAGATGGGAGTGCTCCTGCCTCCCCCCCCCCCCCTCCGGGGGGGGGGGGAGCTCAACACCCTTCTTTGCCTCGATAGCTCCTTCTCCGACCTGCTTCCCGGGTTCAGAGCGCTCGGAGCCGGGCAACGTTGGAGCCAGGGGTGGGTCGGCGCCGACAGTATCAGGTACTTCAGCTCCGACTCTTCCTTAGAGTCTGTCGGGTCCTTTCTTGTTGGATCTGAGCTCTCGGAGCCATGGTCTGAGCTTCGGATCCGAGGGGATCGGTGTGCCTTTGGCTTCATCCAGGTCAGAGCACACTGGTCCTTCGGATCCGATGCTCTCTGCGCCGGTTCCAATCCATCCATCAGATCCGGGCGAGGGTCTGCTCTCGGATCCGAGAGAGAGCGGCTCTCCCTCGGCCTTCGATATGGTGGAGAGGGCTCTGTTGAATGCATCCAGGCCCCCGGTCCTTGCTTCGGCTCTGTCCCGCACTCCCTCTCGGTTGGGTCAGGCTTCCATCACCCAGCCACAGGGACAGCCTGCTTTGACATCTCAGGTCGTTCCCCTGGAACAAGATGTGGCTGGCGAGACATCCTCGGCCAGCCCCCCCTGAGGATGTTCCTCACAAGCGAAAGTGCAAGAGGAGGCACGTGGACTCCCCTGAGTCCTTGACAGAAGACACGGATTTGGATGAGGGGGGGAAGGCTCCCCAAGGTCACCCCCCCCGAGGATGTCTCCTTTGGAGACATCATGGAAATGCTTAGGATCAGGGGGCGGTGGTCTGCCCCCAAGGCTTCCTCGGACGAATCCGTGTTCCTGGAGGTGTTCGAAGCAGGCCCATCTACCTCTTGGGTGTCCCCTCCGGCCAACCCCTTAGTGGACCTTATTACCACTAGGGCGTGGCAGAAGCCGGACACTGTGGAGCCAGTCCCCAAATGTCCAGACAGAATCCTAAGCCCCCCCACTGAAAAGTTCCATTGGAGCAAGGGACCCCCCATGGATGCCATGTTGGTGGCGGCAGCCACCAAGAGGGAGTTAGCCCAAGAGAGTCCCTCTGTCCATCCTCCGAGCAAGGAGTCTCGCTCGATGGACCATCTTAGAAAGCGGGTCTTTAGTTCAGCGACCTTCGCTGTAAGGTCCCTGAACTACATGGCACATGTGATTCGGCTGCAGCGAGACCTTATTAAAGAATACGCTGCATCACCCCCCCCCCCCGCCCCGAGTCCATGTCGGTGGAGGACAAACAGTTGTACTCCACTCGCATGGCCACTCTTAGGTCTATATCCAACACCTCTATGCAGCTTGTATCCCACGCTACAGAGGGAGCCGCTAGAGCCAGCGGAGCGGGCCTAGTTATGAGGCGTCAGGCCTGGCTCTGACATTGTGATTTCGTGGAACCCTTCTAGGCATCCTTTGCGAATGCCCACTTTGATGGTTCTGCCTTATTTGGCAAGACAGTTTGCGAGACTTTAGTCCAGAGCGAAAAGGATGGGAAGACGTTGTCTGCCGTCAGAGTCTGCTTCTCTGCTCCCCAGAGGTCCTTCTCCTGGAACCAAAAGGGACAGAAGAATATGTGGTTCCGAAAGTTGCAACAGTCCCAGTCCGCTCCGGACTCCCAGTCCTTCCGCGACAGAGGAGGACAGGGTGGACGCCGCCCTAGAGGCAGAGGGGGCCCAAAAAAATTTGGGTCCAGAGAAACCTTCTCTGATCGGCCCACGCAGCAACCCTGAGGGGGTTGCCCGACTGCTCCACTCTGGAGGCAGTCCGGGGGGTGCTTCTCGAGGCACCTAGCAGCTTGGGAGTCCATTACAACAGACCGCTGGGTGCTTCGTATCATATCCAGAGGATACAGAATTCCCCTTTCTTACATTCCCTACACTCCCGAACACCTCCCCGATGTTCCACCCAATCAGCTGCAGCTGCAAAAGTTCGGCAGCTTTTAGAAAAAGGAGCTGTCCAGCACGTCCCCCCAGGCCAGTCCGGATCAGGTTACTACTCAAGGTTTTTTTGGTGCCAAAAAAGATGGGGGACCTAAGGCCCATCCTCGATATTTCCCTACTAAACCTGTCAGTAACCAAAGAAAAGTTCCGGATGGTCACTCTTCAATCTATTCTCCCCCTCTTGCGGGAGAACAACTGGATGTGTTCTGTAGACCTCAAGGACGTGTACTACCACATATTGATGGACGTACGATCCAGGAGGTTTCTCCGCTTCTGGCTGGGAGCCAGTCATTATCAATTCAGGGTCCTTCCCTTCGGTCTCACCTCAGCCCCCAGGGTGTTCACCAAGGTGTTAGCAGTGATAGCAGCCCACCTGAGACTCCAGGTAATGCAGGTTTTCCCGTACCTGGACGACAGGCTCCTCACCGCCCCAACAAGGCATCTACTATGCTTAGCCAGGGACTACTTCCTCAGCCTTGCTCCGCAACTAGGGATCACTATAAACTCAGACAAGTCCTCTCTCACCCCGACTCAGGTGATGGATTTTATTGGGGCCAGACTGGACACCAACAGGCAACTAGTCTTCTTAACTCCCGACTGGTTGCACACTTTGAGGGCACATGTGCAGGCCATCTTTCAATCTTCAAAACCTCCGGCGGGATTGGTTCTGAGGGCCCTGGGGTCCATGGCAGCCGCTATAAACCTTCTTCCCATGGCGTGTCTGAACATGAGGATTTTACAGTGGACTCTCCAAGTCCAGTGGTCTCTTCATCAATACCCCTTGAGTCACCCCATTTCTCTCAGCAGGGCCTGCAAGAGGGCTCTCGTTTGGTGGCTTCAATCGCCGGACCTCCAGGCGGGACGCCCGTTTGCCACGACCCCTCCTCTCGCCACGGTGACCACGGACGCCTCTCATCTTGGGTGGGGGGGGCATTATTCCAGCAGGATGGTCCAAGGCACATGGAACAATTCGGAGACCTTATTGCACATAAATTTTCTAGAGATGAGGCAGTGCTGTTGTCGTTGCAAGCACTTCAGAGCCTTCTGCCTGTAGGAACAATTGCAATCCAGACCGACAGTATGTCTGTGGTATGGTATATCAACAAACAAGGGGGAACCAGGTCTTACCCACTCTGTCGAGAAGCCATGAGAGTGTGGGAATGGGCGAGCTCCACCAACCGCTTTCTCATTGCAACGCACATTCCGGGACAGACCAACATCCTGGCGGACAGACTGAGTTGCACCATCCTTTCAACTTACGAGTGGTCCCTCAGTCCTCGAGGAGTAGTGAGTCGAATTTTTGCCATTTGGGGGCAGCCCTGTTGTGATCTTTTCACATCTCCCTCAAACACGAAATGCAACAATTACTTCGCTCTCATTTCCCCCTGCCAGGGAAGCCCCGAGGGACGCCTTGGTGCATGCTTGGCCACCCGGTCTTCTCTATGCCTACCCTCCTCTTCCCCTCATGCTGAAACGTCTTCAGAAAGCCAGTCGGTTGGGGAGCAGGATGATCCTCATTGCCCCATTCTGGCCTCACCAAGCTTGGTTCCCTTACCTCTGGTCTCATCGAGTGAATCCACCCTGGATTCTAGATCCCCTTCCGGATCTAATCTCCCACCCCCAGGGGCTCCCACTTCCCGACCTGGCCAGCCTCAAGCTTAGGGCTTGGCTGCTCCAGTTTCACTTGTAGCTAGGACTCCCGGTATCTCTTCTCCAGTTAAAACTATCCTAGTAGCAGCGCACAAGCCCTCTACTAGGCAGGTCTATGGTAGTAAATGGAAGCGTTTCTCTATCTGGGCAGAACGCCATAATTTGGATCCTTTTACAGCCCCCTTGCCTGCGGTGCTGGACTTTCTTTCAGGTCTTTTTAATGGCGGAGCTAGCTGTTCTACGGTTAAGGTTCAGTTAGCAGCTGTCTCTCATTATCACGTAGGTACGGAAATGGGTCCTTTGATTACTAAAAAATTGTGCAAAACGTTCCTAAAGGGCACCTTTCTTCTTAGACCTCCAGTAAAGGAAGCGGTACCTCCATGGGATTTGACCTTGGTATTACAAGCCCTGACAGCCCCTCCCTTCGAACCGGCGTCTTCAGTAGACCTCAAATATTTGTCTTGGAAAACAGCCTTTCTTGTGGCTATTACTTCAGCCAGGAGAGTATCTGAATTGCAAGCTCTTTCTGTGAAACCCCCATACTTAGCCTTTCACAAGGATAGGGTTTACCTCAGGACCAATCCCTCCTTCCTCCCGAAGGTAGTTTCTGAATCTAATGTTAACCAATCTATCAATTTGCCGGTCTTCTTTCCTAACTACCAGAACAAAGGGGAGTACAGATTACATTCTTTGGACATGCACAGACAACTTAGATTTTACATTCATAGGACATCTGGTCATAGACAATCCGACCAATTGTTCGTCTCCTTTGCCAAATTTAATCTAGGTAAACCGGTCTTGAAAGTCCCCTTATCGAGATGGATTTCACAGTGTATCATTACAGCGTATCAAAATTCCGGCAGGCCCACACCTCATGGAGTTCGTGCCCATTCAACTAGGGCTATGGCTACATCTGCCGCCTTTAAATCCAGGGTTTCCTTGGATGATATCTGTTCAGCAGCCACTTGGGCCTCATCTCATACCTTCATCAATCATTATAAATTGAACATTACCTCCAGAGGGAGAACTTCTTTTGG
The DNA here is from genome assembly GCF_019279795.1 of Protopterus annectens. Classification (NCBI taxonomy): domain Eukaryota; kingdom Metazoa; phylum Chordata; order Ceratodontiformes; family Protopteridae; genus Protopterus; species Protopterus annectens. The sequence continues at coordinate 336,446,271 of NC_056744.1, read as the reverse complement.
CTCCGCAGTGCTCCGGAATATCCTTCCATGAAGGCCGCCCAAGGTTTAGGTAGCTGGGGACTTTGTCCCACAGGTTGCAGACCAAATGAAGTTAACTATTTCAGATTAAGAAGTTATGTACTCACCATAACGTTCCATCTGAGTAGGTAAACTTCATTTGTCTGCAACCGTTCCCCCCCCATCCCCCTGACCTTCAGATGTGTTTCATGTCATATAGTGATGTATCATTTCTGATAATGTAGTTAGTTATCCACTATAGTGCTTGCGAGCAAACTTGATCTGAGGTCAGTCAGGGTTGGCAGGGGATTATGGGTAAGGGGAGGAGCTAGGAGCTTGGATCTAAGCTTTGTAAAGTTGCCGGCTCGGATCCGAGATCGGATCTGTATCCCACAGGTTGCAGACAAATTAAGTTTACCTACTCAGATGGAACGTTATGGTGAGTACATAACTTCTTATTATGTCTTACCATAACGTTCCATCTGTGTTGTACATCTTTATTCATTCCTTACTGTTAGGACCTCCATTCCATCATCGGAACCGATATGGCCGTTTTCCAGCTTGCGCAAGCCAAAAACTCTCCACTAAGAACCTACCCTCAATGCCTCTCTCCTAGATGCTCTAGATTGAGTTTGCCCTCCCTAGATAGAAGTAGTAGTAATAGGAAAAAAGTATGAGGCTCTGTCTGAGCAAATACCCTAACCAGGAGTATCTGAAGTCCACCAGGAGTCCAGGCAGGGGGAAGGAGGGCGGGAAGTAATGAATGAATAAAGATCTACAACACAGATGGAATGTTATGGTAAGACATGCCTTCTTTTTCTGATGTTGTAAATCTTTATTCATTACTTACTGTTAGGACCGAGTCCCCAGCTGCTTGAGTCCTGGGTGGGCGTAAGGAAGGATATTCCTGAGCACCATAGTACCAAAAGATGCTCGTCCCCCTGAGGCCAAATCCAATTTGTAATGAGATACAAAAGTGGGAGGTCTTGCCCAAGTGGCTGCTGCGCATATATCATCCATAGAGACTCTGGAATGAAAAGCTACAGAGGTAGCCATAGATCTGATAGAATGAGCCTTTATTCTGGAAGGTAAGGCATATATCATCCATAGAGACTCTGGAATGAAAAGCTACAGAGGTAGCCATAGATCTGATAGAATGAGCCTTTATTCTGGAAGGTAAGGCATATATCATCCATAGAGACTCTGGAATGAAAAGCTACAGAGGTAGCCATAGATCTGGTAGAATGAGCCTTTATTCTGGAAGGTAAGGCATATATCATCCATAGAGACTCTGGAATGAAAAGCTACAGAGGTAGCCATAGATCTGGTAGAATGAGCCTTTATTCTGGAAGGTAAGGCATATATCATCCATAGAGACTCTGGAATGAAAAGCTACAGAGGTAGCCATAGATCTGGTAGAATGAGCCTTTATTCTGGAAGGTAAGGCATATATCATCCATAGAGGCTCTGGAATGAAAAGCTATAGAGGTAGCCATAGATCTGGTAGAATGAGCCTTTATTCTGGAAGGGAAGGGTAGCTTATTCTGTTGGTAGATAAAGGTAATGACATTTCTAAGATAAGGGGATAAAGTCACTTTGGAAACAGGTTTACCCAATCTGGGTCCTGCAAAGGCCACAAACAATTGGTCTGTTTTCCTGAAAGATTTAGTCCTGTCCAAATAATGAAGCTGTCAGTGCACATCAAGGGGGTGTGCAAAAGGTATTCCCCTCTATTAGAATGCCTTGGGAAGAAAACCGGCAGGTCAATAGATTGGTTAATGGAAAAAACAGAAATGACCTTGGGCAAGAAGGAAGGGTCAGTATGAAGGGACACCCTATCTATGTGGAAGATCAAGTAAGAACTCTTGACACTCATGGCCTGCAGCTCAGATACTCTTCTCACCGAGGTGAGTGCTACTAGAAGTATGGTTTTCCAAGACAAAAATTTCAAATCGCATGAATCAAAGGGCTCAGGGAGAGCCTGTAAGAGATTGAAGTACCAGAGTCAAGTCCCAGGGATCTAAGGGAGGCCTGACCGGAGGTTTAACATGTAATACTCCCTTCAAAAAAGTCTTGCATAGGCGGTGTGACATAATTGAAGAATTTTCAAGACCATTATGAAAATTGGTGATAGCTGCTAAATGTACAGTGATCGTTGAAGCTGAGGCTCCTGCATGCAGGAGAGTAATCAGGTATTGCAGAATCTTTTGAATAGGCATAGAGAAAGGGTCTAAGTTCTGGTCTTTGGCCCAAATAGAGAACCTAGTCCATTTACTAGAATAAACCTTTCTAGTGGAAGGTTTGTGTGAGGCCAGAAGAATTTCACGAACAGGAGATGGAATGTCAAGCAGCCTTGCAATCATTGGAAGTGGAGGAACCAGACTGTGAGCTTGAGACTGTGCAGGTTCGGGTGAATCAATCCGTGAGGATGGGATAACAGATTCTGGGAATGATCCAGGATCCATGGGCTGTGAATCAGATGAGGCCATAGAAACGGGAACCAGACTTGACGTGGCCAGTAGGGAGCAATGAGGATCACTTTGCTTTTCAACCGCTGAGCTTTCTGGAGAAATTTTGGAATGAGGGGAAACGGGGGCAAATCGTGCATTAGAGCGTCCCTTGGTGGTTCCCCCTGAGGGGGGGATCAAGGCAAAATAGCTCCTGCATTTGTAATTCAGGGGGAAGCAAACAGGTTGCAGCAAGGCTTGCCCCAATGTTGGAATATCTCAGCTGCTATTACAGGGTAGAGGGACCATTCATGAGGCATCAGGATGTTCCTGCTCATATTGTCCACAATAAGGTTGGAACTCCTGGGAATGTGCGTTGCTATAAGAAAGCGATTGGAAGCTATCGCCTAGTGCCAAATCCTCATGGCTTCCTGACACAGGGGGTAAGATTTGGTTCTGCCTTGCTTGTTGATATACCAGGCGACTGACATGTTGTCTGACTGAATTGCAATGGTCCCTGAAGGCAGGGATGCATGGAATGCTTGCAACACTAAGAGAACTGCCTTCAGTTCCAGGACATTTATGTGCAAGTTGGCCTCGAGGGGGGTCCAGGTGCCTTGGACAGTCTTTCCCTGAAAATGCCCCCCCCCCAATAGTGAAGCGTCCATGGTCACCGTGGCTGTGGGTTGGGGAAGACAGAACGGTCGACACCAAAGATTCCATCCACCATAGCATTTCCTCCTTGCAACAGTTTGTAAGGCGTATCATGTGGTTGAGTGGGTGGGTTAACAATGACCATTGTGTGGAAAGGAGCCACTGCAGGATTCTCATGTGCAGTCTCGCCAGCGGTACCAAAGTAATGGCAGCTGCCATGGAGCCCAAGAGTTGCAGTACAAGACGTGCTGGTACATACGTGTGAGGAAGAAGATCTTGAATTTGGTGTCTTATTTTCAAAAGCCTGTGAGGGGGGAGAGAAGCTTGACAGGATGTTGTGCTGAAGACTGCTCCAATAAATTTCAGTGTCTTCATTGGAGACATGTGAGATTTGTCTTTTTTGATTGTAATCCCCAAGTGGAGAACGATATCTTGAGTGTAAGAGAGCTGCGGACGAGAAGATTCCTGGTTGGAGCGGTAAGGAGCCAGTCATCTAGATAGGGAAACACCTGGAATCCTTGTAGTCGAAGATGGGCTACCACAACTGCCATACATTTGGTGAACACTTGGGGGGCTGTTGAAAGGCCGAATGGCAGTGCCCTGAACTGGTAGTGAGTGGCTCCCAGCCGGAAGCGGAGAAACCTCCGGGAGCAGTGATCCATCTTTGTGGTAGTACTCATCCTGTAGGTCTATAGAACACATCCAATTCTCCCTCCCTAGAAAGGGAAGAATTGACTGTACTGTGACCATCCAGAATTTTTGAGGTTTGATAAATTTGTTCAATAGGCTGCAATCCAGGATTGGTCTCCAGTCCCCTGTCTTTTTTGGCACTAAAAGGAACCTCGAATAAAACCCGGATCCTGTCTGTACTGGTGGGACTGGTTGGATGACCCTTTTTCTTAGAAGTTTTTCTATTTCTAAGGCTGCTAATTCCCTCTGATTGGGCAGTACATTGGAGATTCGTTTGACGGGTCTGGGAGTTAGGTTGAAAGGTATTTGGTAGCCTCTGGATATTATTCTGTGCACCCAAACATCAGTAGTAGTAAGATGCCAGGCTGGTAGATGCAGAGAGAAATTACCCCCAACTGTTTCCAGAGGAAAGCAGTCAGGAAGCTGCTCAGGAGTGCTGATAGGGTCTGCCGGAGAAAGAATCTCTGGCTCCTTGGTTACTTGGATCTCCTCTACCCTGAAAGAGGTGGCTTCCATATGACTTGCCCCCTCTGCCCCGAGGGGATTGTTCACCATGAGTGTCACGAAAGGATCTTTGGGATTTCTTGAACCATATCCTTCTGGTTCCTGGAATAGGGCCTCTGGGGGTTGGAAAAGTGTATGCCCACAGCAGACAATGTCTTTCCATCTTTCTCACTACGTGCAAGTGTGTCACGTACCTTGGGTCCAAAAAGTGCAGAGTCGTCGATAGGTGCATTAACGAAGGAATATTTAAAGAGGTCAGCGAAATCACACAACCACATCCAACCATTACGTCTCATGACAACACCAGAAGCTGCCCCCTCGGTGGTGTGAGATATCAAATGCATCGAGGAGTTTGAGATGGATTCAAGGGTAGCTACCTGCGAGGCGACAGTGTCAGACACCTCATCAGGCAGTACCCCTGCCAAAGAGGAAGACATTTCAGAAATTAGGTCTCTTTGGAGGCGGGTAAAGAGTGCCAGATAATTCAGCGACCGAATGGCGAAGGTCGATGAAGCATAGGTCCGCTTCCCTAGTCTGTCCATAGTTCAGGACTCCCTGTTTGGAGGATGGACAGTGGAACTGTCTTCTACCAGTTCCCTCTTGGTGGCTGCCACCATGACCATAGAATCAACTGTCAGCTGCTTGGACCAGTGGGGCTGGTCTTCAGGTGTAGATAAAATTTTGTCTGGCCTCCGGGGGACAGGTTCTACATTGTCCGGGGTCTTCCAGGTACACTGCACAATTAGTTTAACAAGATCATCTGCTGGTGGGGTCACCCAGAAAGTAGATTGCCGGGCACAGAAGGCTTGCAGAAACACCGATTCCTCATTAGAAGGGTTAGAGGACTTCCATTCCCCCCGCTGTTTGAGGATTTCAGGAATGTCTCCGAATGAGACGTCATCTGGGGGAGAAGGAGGGGACCCTTCCCCTTCATCACAATCAGTGTCTTCTGTGATAGATTCCTCCGGGGAGTCAAGGTGCTTCCTCTTGCACCATTTCTTCCGGGGTGGCTCTCCAGTGGGATCTTCTAAGGAAGACTCCGGAGAATGGGTTCCCTTCACAGGGGGTTCTGATACTGGTATCCTAGGGGCTGGTTGTGAGCCTTCAGAGTGAAGGGCTCTGACCATCACCTGTACAGCAGGCGCACCTGAGCCCACTTCCAGCTGAGGGGTTACAAGAGAACTGGAAGCCGTTGGAACCATGGACATAGACGGTGCCAACGAGAAAATAGGCGGTGGGTTAACTACCAAAGTACGGACAGTCCAAGCACCGCTCCGAGAAAGCATCTGCTCCATTGTAGCCGATGCTACAAGGGTGTTTGGTTCCGACAGGGGAGGTACTGCTGTTGTAGCCGAGACAGTATGTACCGAAGCAGGTGCTGGGGGAGGATAAGCAGGGGAAGATGAGATAAAAGATTCCGAGCCAGGAGGAACGGAAGGTCTAGCTGGAATTGGCAATCCCCTAGCTACCAGAAGCTGATCTACAACCCACACTAGGTCTGGCTCAGAAAAACTCCTAGTGGATCTAAGAGAGGCTGCAAAAGGGGAATCGGATCTTTCTAGAAAGGGGCTAAACCTCTGCCCCAAGAAAGGGTCATAAGTAGGAGAATATCTTGTCTTTGGCAGGTAATCGAATTTTGGAGCCGACAGAGCCGAAGAAACTGTCGGTACTGTGGCCGGGGATGGTGCCAGGGCATGTACAGTCATCGGAGCCCATGGAGCCGAAGAAGCTGTCAGCACCTTGAATGGGGATGGTGCTGAGGCTTGTGCAGTCATTGGAGCCCATGGAGCCGAGGAAACTGTTGGCACCATGGCGGGGATGGTGCCGGGGTATGTACAGTCATTGGAGCCCATGAAGCCGAGGAAACTGTCAGCACCATGGATAGGGATGGATCCGAGGCATGAACAATCATCGGAGCCAATGTAGGAGCCAAAGATGGCACCAAAATCAGAGTTGCTGTGCTTGGAACCAAGATAGGAGTGAATACCATGGTCGGCTCCGATGGAGAGGACACAGATCCTGGTGCCAAAGAGGTCTGCGCCAAGAGCGCCAATGAAGCATAGAGCCAACTGGGTTCCATAACTGATGGAGATGCAGGAACTGAGTGACTCCGTTTTTCCAAAACTAAAAAAGTAAAAGCCGGTCAAAGACAGGAGAGAGGGACAGTCAAAAGAGGTAAAAAATTAAATTACCAAGAAAAAGGGTAGGAAATAGACCTAGGTTATAGGCGACAGTGATAAAAGACTAACTTGACTAAACATTTTGTAATTCAGAAGAAAAAGCATCATAAAAACAACAAAATACTACTTAGCTTTGAGAGAGATGGCTAACACGTCTGACTAAGAACGTGGCAAACACGATCTGGGATATCTAGGAGAGGGGCATTGTGGGTAGGGTCTTAGCTGAGAGTTTTTGGCTTGCGTGAGCTGGAAAACAGACATATCAGTTCTGAGGACGGAACCGAGGTCCTAACAGTAAGTAATGAATAAAGATTTACAACATCAGATAATATGGTTGCACGTCTACTAGTAAGCAAGGTTGCTTTGAAGGCCTCCTGAACTGATAATGTGGTTGAGCTTCTAAAAAACTGGATCTGAGGCAGTATGACTTTGAAGATTATCAAGATGTGTAGAAGAAACATTTCTCACTTCCATGACTTCAAAATCAAGTATCTTATTTTTATGTTGTTCAGTGGTATTTCTGGGCGATCTGGATAATATATCAGCAAGATAAAGATGTTTGACTTTCGTGTAGACAAGATTGAAATTATACTTTTGCAATTTGAGCATCATGTGTTGCAATCTGGCAGGAGCTGTAAGCCTAGGCATTCTCAAAATAGTGACTAGAGGTTGGTGTTCTGTTTCAGTCTGGATAGATCTACCATAAATATAATTATGGAAGTTTGAACATGCAGACACAATTGCCAAGAGTTCCTTCTCTGTCTGTGCATACTGCATTTCATTTTGGGTTAGAGTTCTGGGCACATAGGCTGTTGGTCTACCCTCTTGAAGAATGATGGCACCAAGACCAAATTTTGAAGCATCACAAGAAAGAGTAACTGGTTTGTGAACATCGAAGTATCTGAGTGTTGAATGACTAGCAATTCTCTGTTTCAGGACATTGAATGCTCTTTGGTGGTGTTCTAACCATGACTAAGCTACATCTTTGTGTGCCAGTTCACTAAGAGGTGCTGAAAGTTGGTTCAAGTCTGGAATGAACTTGCCTAGGAAGTTAACCATGCCAAGAAAATGTTCTAAGGCTTGAACACTGTCTGGAGCTGACATCTCAAGAATAGCAGTTTGCTTGGAAGGATCTGGTCATAAGCCGGAACTGGTAAATAAATGACCAACATAAGTAACTTCCCATAACCTGAACTTGTACTTCTGAAGATTCAGATTCACTTCACGTGCTCATTCCAGAACTTTCTTGAGGTTTCTGTCATGCTGAGCTTCACCGTCACCTGCTACTAGAATATCATCTACTATAATAGCACACGAATACCCAGAAAAACATTTTCTCCATTGCATGCTGGAAGACTTCACTAGCAGAATTTATCCCAAATGGCATTCTCAAAAATCTGTACCTGCCAAAAGGAATACTGAAAGTGGTTAGCAATTAGGATTTTTGATCAAGCAAAATTTGCCATAATGAGCTCTCTGCATCTAAGACAGGAAAAAACAGTGGCATTCGGCATAAGAGCAGTGACTTATTTGACTGTACACATTGGATGATGATGTCTTTTTACTGCTTTGTTAAAATCTTGTGGATCAATACATATTCTGATATTATCTGAGCTTTTCTTATGAGCCACGACCATGGAGGATACTCATTCAGTAAGTTCATCAACCGGACAAATTACACCCTACTGAACTATTTTATCTAGCTCAGCCTTGACTCTGTTCTGCATAGGTACTGGAACTTTCTGGGCTGGCCTGACCTCTGGGTCTAACTTCATGGAGTACAAAACTGGGAATTTGCCTAGTTTGTCTTTGAATAGAACAGCATAGGTAGAAAACGTAGACTGGGCAAAATTAGAACAGGGTCTTTTAAGCTTATATGGTGCACTTCCTTATTAAATGAAAGTAATCCATTTTCAAACTGTCTCTGAGGCCTAATAATGACTGTACGCACATTTTGACTATGTAAAATTGTAAGTCATAGGTGTTCCCAGCAGAGTAACATGAAAGCACTACTTAACCTTCAGTTTGAATTTCTTCACCACCATAAGCAACCAGCTTCGCACACTTTGCCAAATCAAGCTTCTCACCAGCACATACTCTAGCAAATGTTTCTGCTGACATAACATTGCACTTTGAACCTGTGTCAACTTTGAACTCTATGGGAGACCTATTTATCAGAACAGTACCAAATACTTTATTATTTACCCATAAATGTACTGCATTGACTGTTTCATTAAGCACAGACACACCATCAACATAAAAAGTAAGGTTACAGCTTTCTAATTGATCAACTTATCTCTTTGAATGTTCTCTTGTAATAAAAAAATGCACCTTACTTGATTCACAAAACCTTTTGAAATGATTACACTTATTGCTTTTATGGCATTGCTGACCAAAAGCTAAGCACTTTTCTCTTTTGGGCTCATGATTTGCACCATAATTACAACAGTTGACTATGAAACTGGGTAGAGGCAGATTCTTTGAGTTTGCTGACTCGCCCTTTTGCGTCACTTAGACTGTGCGATTTACACAGTGCTCCTTGGAACTTGCTACAAAAGGTACGGGGTTTCCCAGTGACTGTTACAGGGCTTACAGTTGCTGCCATGTGCTTGGGCCTGTTTCTTTTAACCATGTGCTGCATACCATCAACGTGAGCTTTAGAAGGCACTGGAAGCATGGATTTATCATTTGTGTAAGCATGTTTGTGTGCTTTTCTGTGAGCTCATATATCTGACAAATCCCAATGGCCTTATTCAAAGTTAAATCACTGTCACAAAGCAAAATCTTTCTCACAGCAGCATCTTTAATGCCACATACAAGTCTGTCTTTTATCATCTCATCCCTTAAATCACCAAATCTGCACGTTTTAGTTTTATTTCTCAAGTCAATTATATATCCTGCAAAAGTTTCCCCAAGCTTGTGATCTCTTTCTGCAAAATAAGTGCCTTTCCATTGTAATATTCATTTGGGGTTACACATTTCTCCAAATTTACATTTGAAGCACTCCCTTGACTCAGTCAGCACCACTATATGATGGTTTCCCCCTCCCCTGCAAGTACAGCAGGTGCATACACAAATGAATGCTCTCTTTCTATGGCTTCTGAACCAGCTAAATTAAGCAGAGTAAACGCCTTTGTATTGTCATCTTTATCAGAAAATGCAGCTTGTATGAAAATATCATACTCTTGATAAAGCACTTTCCGATTCTCTGTAACATTATTATCAAATACAAGTGAAGGTGGTTTTCAAAATCCATCTGCCATGCCAACAAAGTATGCCCAAACACACTGAAAAAAATGGCCCTTGTAATATACACAAACAAGCACACAGCCAGTACCTGTAATAACATCCAAATGCACAGTAAACTCTCTCAAATACTGTACTTTGCGAAATATGCTTTGAAATGGCTGTATTTTGCACAAGATAACTGTACTGTAATACCGCACAAGCATGCGAACTCTGTATACTTTGGCTATCTTGAATAGTTTTAATTAATGTGAAAAAGTACATGCTGTGAGCTACTTCAAAAAAATGCGGTCGCTTTCCTTATTTTATTCATTTTATGTGATTCGGACTTTATTTGAAATATTGTCCATAGTTATTTGAATATTTTTTTTAATATGTCGCAGTTTCAACATTTCATTTATTTAGAAATTTGTGTAGAGCGTTCTGAGTGCTTCATTTTATATTTTGCAAATAAAAAATCATTTAAGTAAGCTTTGGTACCTGAAATGTGTTTCTGATCTGTTTTTACGAATTAAATGTGCATTGGGAATGATCCACTCTTCTATATTCCTACACCTTTAATGGAGTGCCTTCTCTATACGGAATCCAGATTTCTGGATCCCTGACACCACTTTTCTCATCTGGTTTCTCATTTATGACAAACAGGTGGGGTAGTTTGTTTATACACTTTATTACACAAACACATCAGGATAGGTAGCCGCAGTACAAATTATAAATGAACTGATTAACTGACAGACTACACAGACATACATGCTTACATCTCAGCAGCTTCCTACAAAATGGCAGTCAGCCTCACACGTGCTCAGTATTTATACACTTGTGCAAGCCCCTAGACAGCTTCTTAAAGATATACATACATATTGATCTACAGAAAATAAGGGAGTACCTGGATAATATGCATGAGTTTAGAAAGATTGCTGTTAAATAACTGTTTTTTTTTGATAACTCCAAACAAAAACTTTTGGCACAAAGACTAAAGCAACAGAAAGTTGAAAAGATTGTTGCCAGTCTTAGGGAGCTTGCAACAAAAAAAAATAACCAGAGATCTTGTAGAGGTTGTGATGTCCCCCCTCTGGGGCCATTGATCAAGGAGCCTCAATACTTACCACTGACACCAGTAGGGAACGTTCACTGAGAAAAGAATAGACGCACACATTATTTTTAGATGCAGCAAATACAGTTTCCCGTAAGAGCGCACACGGAATGCACACTTCAGTTCTGGGGCTGGTCTTTGAATCCACACCTCAAATAAGACTTCCCTCTGACACAGCTATAGAGATAAGTCCTTAGCTGGATGTTCCAAGCCAAGTCCTTCACCACCATCTTTGTGAAGTTACTGCTATCAATGTCCCTGTTCAAAGTAACTCACACACACACACAAAAACACCTGGGAAAGGCTGGCACAGCTTACTCGCTTTGCCACTTCCACCCAGACTATAAGGTGAATTCACTGCCGCAAGACAGCTACTTTAAGGCTCTTACCAGGGTACCCAATTACTCTTAAAGTAAAATTAATACTTGTACGAATGGTAGCATTTCCAAGCAGCAAGACTTTCAGAAATGTGGAGCCACAGTGCCACTAAATAAATGCAATTACTCTCAAAGGTTAAATATTTTCTAAATGACCAGCCACAGTGAAAAATATAGATATATATTTAGTAAATAATAAAATTGAAAATATGAAAATACCAAATATCTATATGTGATAGTGTTCAATCTCGCCGTTTGTTCTTACACATGGGTTCGGAGCCGATCCTCGGCTCCGTGTCGGCCGCTTGCAAGCTCTGCATCGAGAAGAAGCTCGAGACAATCTAATACCCACAATCCCCCTCTGCCTTTACCTCAGATCTAGTTTGCCGCTGCTGCGTTCGCATCGCTGGGAGCTAGCTCGAGCATCTTCAGATAAGATATAACTTATTTTTTTTTTGTTATATTTTAGAAAAAGTTGTTCTGAAAGTACCTTTAGGTATACTTAGTGTATGTGTGTGTGTAGGTAGAATTCTCGGTACCGTTAAATTTAATTTATCTGGTTAGAGTTTTCGGGTCCTACTACCCCCTTCTAAATTTGACAACCGGACTGACATACCCATCGGATTTGACTTGTTTACATTGGATTTGTCTTTTATACTGGACTTGACTTTTCTCTCTACTGAAAAATGTCTGACAAAATTAAATCAGGCTTTAAGCGTTGTCAGTGTGGCCAAAAAATGTCAGTTACTGACAACCATAGTTCCTGTGTCTACTGCCTTGGCCCTCTCCACTTACAAGAGGACTGTTCAATTTGTCACTCTTTTAGTGGGAGGGTCATGACAGATAGGCGCAGGAAACTAATGGACAGAGGGTTGTTAAAACCTTCCTTTCAGGAGGCTCTGGATGCTTCAGACCAGGCATCCAAATCCTCGAAGGAATCGAAGACGTCGGAGCCCAAGTCATCGGCTCCGAGCTCTTCCAGTAAAGTTAGATTACCGGTTCCACAGACTTCGGGGCCGAGTGTTCAACTGGTGTCGGTTCCTGAGCCTCGAGTCTTGGAACCGGTGATGGAGCTCCCTCCCTCGACTTTATTGAGGTCGGCTCCGTCTTCGGTTCCTTCGACCCGTTCTTCTAAGCTCTCCGATGTCGATGTGGATCATGTGGTGCAGAAGTTATTGGAGCATTCGGCCCTATCCAAACTTATTTCAGTTTCCACCCAGTTGGTGTCGAAACTTGAAGGCCTCCCATTGTCTCCATCCATTCCTCCTCCGAGACCTATCGAGTCTTTGGAGCCGGAAGAGGTTGATCTTCTGATTGTGGAGCCCTCGGGTCCAGAACCGTCCTTCTCCCGGTCTGTTCCTCTCACCTCGACTCCCGGACCGGGTACCGGAGTCTCGGAGCCGACGATCTGTCCTTGGTTCCGGGGCCGAGAGTCGAACCGACGTTTCGGTTCCGACCCTTCCCCTCGGGGCCTCGGCGCGGATCGATTCGGCTCCGTCCTCGGGGTCGATGCCTTCAGTGCCTGTTTCGGGGATTCTTCCCATTTCTTCGGAACCGGGAGATTCTTCGACTCGGGCCCCGGGGGTTTTCGATCTGATGAGGAAGGTGTTGTCTACCCAGACAACCACATCAGTAGAAGCAACCTCTCCTCCCCATAAAGGGCCGTTATCCTCCTCTGCACCCACGGCCACATCCAAGCGTCGAGCACCGGTGTCTCAGCCACCCCTGGAGGGTGCCCCCTCTTCCTCGGAGGCTTCTTCGGATGCTCCCCACGAAGAAGTCCCTAGGAAAAGATTGTGTAAGAGGAGACACTTGGATTCTCCACAAGAATCCTTGACATCCGATACTGACTTAGATGAGTCAGAAGGGTCCCCTAAGTCACCTTCAGAAGATGTCTCTTTTTCTGACATATTGGAGATCCTGAAACAGAGAGGTGACTGGCAGTCCCTCCCCCCTTCTGAGGATGAGTCAGTCTTGCTGAAGGCATTCGGTGCTCGCCCTTCTTCCTCCTGGGTCACTCCGCCCTTCGACGAATTAATGGAACTTATTGCTCGAAGGGCGTGGGAGGCTCCTGACACAGTGGAACCAGTCCCAAGGAAACCCAATAAGTATATCACTGCACCCCAGGACAAGACTTACTTAACAAAAGGAGTTCCAGTGGACGCTATGGTGGTGGCAGCGCCACGAAAAGGAGATGTCGGAATCTTCCTCATCTGTCCATCCCCCTAATAAAGATTCTAGGACTATGGACAGGTATGGGAAGCGCATTTTTAGTTCAGCGGCTTTTTCCATGCGATCCCTGAACTATTTGACCCACTTTACACGACTACAGAGGGATCTAGTCAAAGAGTTGGGAGATGCCCTCCAGGGTACTACAGATGCTGCTGTCTCAGAGAAAGTGACAGCGCAACTTAATACCCTTACATCCATTGTGAACTCGTCCATGAGGCTGATCTCTTACGCAGCCGAAGGTTCGAGTAGGGCAGCAGCTTCAGCGATTGCTCTTCGCAGACAATCCTGGATGCGCTTATGTTCATTTGCGGAAGCCTTCAAGTCTTCCTTTACTAACGCCCCATTTGACGGTGCCACTCTCTTTGGCCCCAAAGTAAAGGAGACCCTTACCTGGTGTGAGCAGGAGGGAAAGACTCTGTCTGCTGTCGGAGTCCGTTTTTCCACCCCAACCAGACCGTACCCCAAAGGGCAACGTGGTGGAAAAATGTGGTTTCAAAAACCCCAAGGATCTTTCCCAGGCACACAGGGTGATGCCCCTTCTAGAGGCAGAGGAGGGGGCAGAGGTGGAAGACGCCGCCCTGGCGGCAGAGGGGGTCCGCAGAATCAAGGTGACAGGGATACACTCCCTGGTAAACCTTTCCAGCACTCCTAAGAGGAGGCCCGACTGTCCTGCTCTGGAGGCAGTCGGGGGTCGCTTAGCTTTATACCCTCAGGCCTGGCAAAACATAACTACAGACAAGTGGGTAAAAAGCGTGGTTACCAGAGGTTACAATATACCCTTTCTATCCCATCCCATTCCAAAGAAAAGACTCCCAGATGTACCGCCCCATCTGCGAGAGCCAGCAGCTATAGAAATTTCAAAGCTGCTAGAAAAAAGAGTCATCCAACCAGTCCCAGCGGACCAGCAAGGATTCGGGACTTACTCAAGGTTCTTTTTAGTTCCAAAGAAAACAGGGGACTGGAGGCCCATTCTGGACCTAAGCGACCTCAATACCTTCGTCAAGAAAGAAAAGTTCGAATGGTCACGCTTCAATCGATCCTTCCATTCTTACAGAAGGCGACTGGATGTGCTCTATAGATCTGAAGGATGCATACTAACACATCGAAAAGGCCAGGGCAATCAGAGATCATTTTCGCATTCGGGTGGGTGCCAGTCACTTTCAATTTCGAGCCCTGCCCTTTGGTCTGACCTCAGCCCCCAGGGTCTTCACCAAATCCATGGCAGTGGTAGCGTCTCACTTGAGACGCCAAGGATTCCAGGTGTTTCCGTATCTGGACGACTGGCTCCTATCTGCCACCACCCAGCGTCAACTAGTACAGGCCAGAGACTATACTCTTCAACTGTGTATTCACCTAGGAATTTCCGTAAACTTCGGAAAATCCTTACTACAGCCATCACAAAGTATCTTATTCATAGGAGCGGAATTAGATACGCATCAGTTAAAAGACTTCCTCCAGAAAGAATACTTTCACTTCAGACTCACATACGTCTTCTTCTCTTGTCCAGGAAATCCCCAGCAAAACTGGTACTGAAGGTTTTGGGACTCATGTCGGCTTCTCTTATAGCAATACCCTTGGGAAGACTGCACATGAGAGTCCTACAATGGCTACTGTTTACGCAATGGTCGTTCCAACAACTACCTCTAACACACGAGATTCTCATAACGAACACATGCAAAACACACCTAAACTGGTGGCTCCAAACGTGCAACCTTTCCAAGGGGAGACCATTTGTGCTACCCACGCCTACAGTTACGGTGACCACGGACGCGTCCCTGATAGGGTGGGGGGCATTTTTCAGGGACAGACAGTCCAAGGCGAATGGACCAATTTAGAGTACAATCTGCACATCAATGTTCTAGAGTTGAGGGCAGTGTTTCTAGCGTTGCAACACTTTGCTCCCCTTTGCTCCCCTTCTTCCTCTGGGAACTACTGCAGTTCAGACGGACAACATGTCGGTAGTCTGGTACATAAACAAGCAAGGGGGAACCAAGTCCTATCAGCTATGCAGAGAGGCCATGAGAATCTGGCAATGGGCGGAGTCCACGGGTCGCTTTCTGATAGCAACGCACATCCCGGGGTCATCCAACGTCATAGCCGACAGGCTCAGCAGAGCAATTCTGTTACCGCACGAGTGGTCCCTAAAACAGTCAGTTGCGAAAAAGATTTTTCGCACGTGGGGCCAGCCGTCCTGCGATCTGTTTGCGTCTCCAATGAACGCCAAATGCAGGAGCTACTTTGCCCTATTACCCCTCCAGGGGAAGTCCCCAGGGACGCACTGATTCACGATTGGCCCCCGGGACTCCTGTACGCATTTCCTCCCTTCCCTCTGATATCAAAGTTTCTCCAGAAAGCCAGAAACCTACACAGGACAATAATCCTCATTGCCCCATTCTGGCCTCGTCAAATTTGGTTCCCCTTCCTGATGACACACTGCATTCGGGGACCCTGGATCCTGAACCCAGAGCCAGATCTATTGACTCACTCGTCAGGGGCTCCCCATCCCGCGATCTTGTCCCTCCATCTAGCAGCTTGGCTGCTCCAATTCCCAACTTAGCCAGGTCTGATCTTCTTTCGCCTGCAGTTCAGAATATATTAGTGGCTTCTCATAAAGCTTCCACTACTAAAACATATTCTAGTAAATGGAAGCGATTTGTATTCTGGGCGAATACACAGCAATTGGATCCTTTTATAGCTCCTTTGAGTAAAATATTAGAGTTTTTAACAGACTTGTTCCATCAGGGTGCTTCTCCTGCCACATTAAGAGTTCAGTTGGCTGCCATTTCTAATTTCCATGTGGAAGAATGTGGGGCTCCTGTTATGGCCCACAGACTTTGTAAAGCCTTTTTAAAAGGGGCTTTTCATATTAGACCACCAATTAGATCTCCTACGTCACCTTGGAGTCTAAATTTATTGTTATCTAAATTAATGTTGCCCCCCTTTGAACCAGCCTCCTCTTGCCCATTGAAATGTCTTGGAAGACTCTCTTTTTGGTAGCCATTACATCCGCTAGGCGAGTATCTGAACTTCAAGCTCTCTCCATTAAGCACCCATATTTGATCTTTCACTCTGACAGAGTTTCTCTTCGAACTAATTCATCCTTCCTTCCTAAAGTTTGTTCTATTAATAATATTAATCAGTCCATTGAATTACCTACCTTCTTCAAGAATCACTCCAACAAAATGGAGTATATGTTGCACAAATTAGATGTTCACAGACAGCTAAGGTTTTACTTGGATAGAACAAAAGATCACAGAAAAACTGATCAACTTTTTGTAGCCTTTGCTGATAATAGGAAAGGAGTAGCGGTTACCAAAAGAACTCTTTCTAAGTGGTTAACGGATTGTATCATCTATGTCTATGATTCTTCAAATCAAACTCTTTTGCACAAACCCAAAGGACATTCCACAAGGTCAGTGTCTACATCCCTGGTTCATGCAGCCCGCCTACCACTAGACGCTATTTGTGCGGCTGCTACCTGGTCTAAGCCACATACATTCATTTCTCATTATAAGGTAGACAAGGTTTCTAGGGACAGGGCAACCTTTGGTTCCACTGTGCTCAAGAACGTCCTTCCGTGAGTTCCTCAGGAACAAGGAGCTAGGGACGCTACCCATGTGTAAGAACAAATGGCGAGATTGAACACTATCACATATAGAAGTTATGTCCTTACCATAACGTTCCATGTGGAGTGTTCATCTCGCTTTGTTCTTACATTCCCACCCTCCGCCCTTAGGAAGAACGCGTTCAGTTTTGGTGCCTGGCCTGGGGCATTCTGCTTCTGCTTTGCAGTTGTTGTGTATATAGTTGACATGTATATATATGTGTATGTGTCTATATATATATATATATATATATATATATATATATAGACTCTTAGTTCTGTGCATATGTGATGTAAGCATGAGTGTGCTCTCTCTGACTACTGGTTTGCTTGCAAACTAGATCTGAGGTAAAGGCAGAGGGGGATTGTGGGTATTAGATTGTCTCGAGCTTCTTCTCGATGCAGAGCTTGCAAGCGGCCGACACGGAGCCGAGGATCGGCTCCGAACCCATGTGTAAGAACAAAGGCGAGATGAACACTCCACATGGAACGTTATGGTAAGGACATAACTTCTATTTACAGTAAACAACAAGTGCTTAACATAACTTGGGAAGTGAACATCAAATCCTTCACACTGCAAAATTTCTTCTTGGTTTATTTACAGTAAACACCAGAGTTTCAAATCACATGAAATATAAAAAACAACACAGATGGAAAAACTCAGACAGATGCAGAAAAACAATATTTAGCTAATCTCACTATATTTTCCTGACTGAAGAATTACTGTTCCCTACTCCTACTTACTTGCTAGAGCAAGGCAACCTGAAGTAGATGAGTGTCTTTGTTGTCACGTTCCCAAAAACAAAGTGCTGAGTGCTTCTATCACATCTCTCAGTAGTATCTAAATATAATTTCAGTGCTGGCTACAGAATTACATCAAATCTAGTCACCTGACTCTGTGGTTCCCACACTACCCCTTCATTAGCAACTGAGCCAGGATTTGGGGCATATGTGTCACAGTACACACATAGAACTTTGCTAAGGATTATTACAGCATCTGGAAGCTATAAAACAATTCCAGCATGTCAACCCTTCCTGCAGAAAGGCTCTTCATAGACTTTGTATCTCTGGCTGCATTCAGACCTGTGAGATAAAATCTTTATGGCTTAAACCAACTCATTTAACTTCAGGCTATTTTTCAAGGTTAATATGTATAGTAATAAGACGATTATCCCTGTCAAACTCAAGAAAACCAACAGGAAACAGATAAAAGCCAGTATTCTTTGAATAAAAGAATCTCCTGTTGGTATTTCACTCCCCGTATATGAAAAGTTCTTAAGCCAAAAGTTCAGATGAAAATCATAGATTTGGCGCCAAAACGCCAATTCAAATACTAGATAAATCCAATGCACTGAATAACTTCTTTAAATGTTGACTTTTCAGTCCAAAAATCAAAACATAGGTTCAAGAATATATTTATTCGGTAAGCGCTTTCACTGATAAGCTTTGTCAAACCACAAACAAAAAGATGTACAAGCTGCTATATATACAAGTTCAGGTTCAATTATCAGAATAAAACAATTTAGTTTTAAAGAGATACCTTCCTTTTACGTCCATTGTTTTAAGACATGAATAAGCATTCTATATTAAAAACACTTACATAAAAACTAAGTGTGCCTATTTAAATTTTATGTATTTCTTTTATCTTAAAAACACATCACTTCTACTGCTTATTATATTAATAGCAAATAATAGTATCAATAATTCTAAAATAAAGCTTATTAACTGAAAATATCATAATAAATGTATATAATGTTAGCCAAAGCATTACAAATTATTGTGCATATGGAACCATGTATTAGAAGTTACAAATGCTGGTAATGCATATGTATATACACATCCATAAATATACTCATAAAAATTACATGCATATATACACATATATATATATATATATATATATATATATATATATATATATATATAGATATATATACATACACACATACATGCACACACATATATACATACATATACACACACATATATATATACACACACATACATACTTACATAACATACGCATGCATACACACATAGATGTATACACTCATATATAGACATATACACATACATACATACACATGCATACATACACACATACATATATATGCACACACATATACCCATACATACACATAAAAATACATACACATAAAAAACCATACCCAATATAATAACACAAATTTATACATTAAAATATATGAAAAAACAAATTATATACTTGTATCAAAGTGTAAATGCATGTATAAAAATGGTTGTACAAGACAAATGCTTATATGCATAATCCATTATTATATTTCATTTTTATCAGTATCAAATTCATATATATTGTAATGTTCATTAGAATAACTTATTTGATCTTTAAATTTTATGTCTTCTTTTTTTAAAGCTTGGTTTTAATGGAACTCTATCATTAAGGCCAGGGTAGCGATGTGCTTTTAGTTCTTATGATCCATTCTGTCTCAATGGATTCTGTTAGATTTCTAATATCTCCTGCTCTTATATTAGTCTCAGTTACTTGTAAAGCTGAAAAGGTAAAGCTATGTGTTTCTCCTGCACTTATAACATGTTTAGATAATGCATTTACTTCAGAATGAATATGGATTTGATACAAATGCTCTCTTATTCTTTCTTTAAACATTCTGTCAGTTTTTCCTACATAGTAGGATGAGCACATTAAACATCTGGCTAGGTAGATCACATGCTTAGTGTTACAATTAGCATTTACCTTTACATCAATAAATTCGCCAGTCAAAGGATGTATAAATGCATTGACATTTGATATATACTGACAATAGTTACACTTATTACAAGTAGTAGTGCCTTCATAACTCTTGTCATCATTATCTGTGTTTAAAACATTACCACACAGTAATCTATGTAAATTATTCTTATTCCTATATGTGAAGCTAGGTATTTCTTGTATAAATTTAGACACTTCTGAGTCTAAATTGAGAATGTCCCAATGTCTATATATACAACTTTTTATCTCTTGTATGTCTTGTGTATAATACAAAGTGTATCTTAAATATTTATTATCTTGTGTTGCTTCTTTTTTATTTTGTATAGAATATGTTTCCTTACCTAATTCTGAGAAAAAAGGGCATGCTCGATTATAACGTAATTCTTTAACTGTTTGACTAGCACCTGCTATTTCTGTTGGGGTATATAGTCTTTGACTAAACCTGTTCTCTAAGTCTATTAGTTCTTGATTAAACATAGTAGTTGAGGCGTTTAGCCTTGAGACTCTCATACACTGACCTTTTAATATATTTCGGAATATATGAGGTGGGTGCATGCTGTCTCTATTCAAAAGACTGTTCTTATGACATGTTTTTCTATGTACTCCAGTATTATAATATCCACTAGGCAAACGCATAATGCTAACATCTAAAAATGATATCGTATCTGTAGAAAAAGCCAGAGTAAATTTTAAAAAAGTTGTTAATTTATTAACCTCATTATAAAAAGTAGTTAGATCTTCCTGTTCCATAGCTTTGCAGACCAAGCTAGTCAGGCTTATGGGGCGATAGTTTCCAGGATCCGTTGAGGCACCACCTTTGTGGAGCGGGACCACTGTTGCTGTACGCCACTCTTTGGTTACATATCCTGTAGTAAGGCTGAGATTGAACAGTAGTTTTATGTTTGGGTTTAGTTCTTCTTGGAGTTCATGTAGGACGCAGCCCGGGACACCGTCTGGTCCCATTGATGCTGTGTTTTTCACTTTGGAGAGGGCGGCTCTTACCTGAGCATCTGAGATGTCAGGGGGGCAGCACTCTGCTGGGATCGATATTTGCCCTTTTGGTGGTGAATGGGGGGGAGACGTTTGCGCTGAACCTGTCAGCTAGGATGTTGGTAATGTCTGTGGGTTCGGTGTATTTTTTGTCATTTTGGACTAATTCTGAGCATATCTGGGAATTCCCACCCAGGTTCCTAACATAACTAAAGAAAGCCTTGTAATTATCCTTAGTGTCCTGTGCAATTTTTCTCTCGAAGCTGGCCTTAGACGAATTTATGAGTGCCCATAGTTTTTTGCTAATACTGATCAGAGATGCCTTCCCTTTTTGGGATTTTGCTCTATCATGTAGTAGCTTCCTCCTTCTATTGTATAGTTTGTTTATGGCTGGGGTCCACCAGACAGGACACCTGCCTTTGGAGGACTGGGTTTTGGTTTTGTTTGAGATTGCATGATCCATGCATTCCTGAAGGTGTTCATAGAATGCGTCTATAAAGGATTCTGCGGTCTGGGCTGTATTTTCTACAGGCCCGGGGGCTTTGAAGGATTCCACCTCGGTTTTGAGGAGTGTGAAATTTGCTTTAGAGAAGTTTTTCACTGTGGTTTTCTGGGCAGGGGCTGGGGTCGGGATGTGAATATCTAGTGAGATTAGTTTATGGTCTGATCTTACCAGTGAGGGATACACTTCTGGTCTGGAGCATAAAGTCCCCATGTTGGTGATGATCAGGTCCAGTATGTTTTCCTCTCTTGTGGGAGTGGTAACAAGTTGTTCCATAGCATTTGAGTTTATAAATTCTAGGAACCTGTGGGCTAGGGTGTTGGAGCTAGAGTAATGCTCCCAGTCTATGTTTGGGTAGTTGAAGTTGCCCAATATAATGGTGTTTGGAGAGACCTTCATATTTTCCAGTGTTCTCAGGAAGGCCGAGTGGGGTTCCTGGGTTTGGGAGGGTGGTCTGTAGCAGGCTATAAACTGGAAGGCAGTTTTACCCACTGTTAGTTGCACATGGATAGTCTCAGATGCTTCGTGCTGTGCCACCAACCTGGAGGTGTGGGTATCTTTGTGAATATTGATACTCCCCTCCTTTTGTAGTTCGGTCCAGGTTTTGGGGGCGAAAAACATGGTATGAGGTATAACCTGGTAGTGCTGGGGTGCTCTCTGGAGCCTTGAACCAGGTTTCTGTTACTGCACAGATATCGATGTTCTCCATGCTAAGGAGAGTTTCGAGTGCATCTTGAGGTTTAGACTTCTGGCGTTGAGTAGCATTACTCTTAGTTTCTTATCCCTTGTGATACCTATGGAGGTGGGTTTGTCTTTTGAGCCTTGCCTAAAAAGGCACTATGGGGGTGGCAAGAGCCTTTGCCAATATCCGAAAGCCCAGGGGTGACAGGTGCAAGCCGTCCCTAGTGAAGCATCGTGGCTTGTCGAGCATGTCATCCCAGGCTGACAGGCATTGGATCCCCTTTGAATGACACCAATACTTAAGCCAATTGTTGAAATTGATCATCTTGTCTTCATATTGTGGCATCATTCTTGGTGAGGATAAGATGCTACTCAAGGTCAGGGTCATACCGGCCTGGGCTACATGCTCAGAGAGCTCCTCTACGTCTCTTTTCATGTAGTCCAGGGAGGTTTATCTCAGGTCATTCACACCAGCATGGACAATGACTGAGTCATATTTGTACCTGCCTTGGAGTGACCTGAGTGCTTGTGTTATGTGGCGGATCCTAGCGCCCAACAGGCAGCTCACCGTGACCTTCTCCTTGTTCAGCCTGGTCTGCGGGACGTCAGTGTGCCTGACGATAGAGTCACCTATTACAAGTGTATCAGATGTGTTGTTTAGCCTTTAGGGCTGTGACTGTTCGGCACACTGGCTTTGTGAGCTATGTGTTGCACGTGTTTTGTTTTGGGGTAGCGGTTGCTTGGGTGTTTGCTTTGGAGATCCCTGTTGCTTAGGCAGATTTTTATTTAGAGCCTCCGAGTATGTTTTTGTGTGTTTATGTGTTTGGTTTGCTGTCGTGGTAGGTGTATGTGAGACTGGAATTGTAGTGAGTGTGGTTTCCTTCTCCTCCTGACTGGTTACGCCAGTACTGAGTTGAGAGAGCTTAGCCTCCAGTTTGGCTAATATGGTTGCATCTCTCACATGTGTTGGAATTTGTTGGGAGGAGGAGAGGGTTGTCTGTGTACATGAGGCAGTTGTAACATTGCCTCAAGATTCCCAGATTCACCAGCTGGACCGGAGAGGAGATTGACAACTGACCTTTGGACATGCTAGAATAGTATTGGGAATTCCTTTATAATTGAAAAAAGGGCCAATGGAGAACAAGGTACTCAAGGGGAGTTTGTGAGGGTGTAGTGCTTTTAATTTTTTAGTGCTGACTTATATAATTGTTTTAGTGAGCAAGTGCCAGGCTTTAGAGTAGGAATAGGGTGTTTATTATGAGAACTAGATCAGTTTTAAGGGAAAAAGTGAAGAGCAGACTTTGTGGAGCCGAGAATGGTTTAAACCCAATTAAGCGGCGTTGCCTGATGCTGCGCTATGTGCAAAATCACGCAAAGCCACGCTAAAGCGGGTTTTATACAAGGGGGACTTGAAAGAGCTAGAAATTGGCCCAAAACGGCCAATAGACTACCAGATTCTTGTGCTGGGAACACTCCTCCAGGGATAGATAGGCTGCTCTAAGCTCCCCACTGCCACTGGTGAACAAAGAAGCCTCCCTTTATCCAAGAAAGGAAATGGGCAACACAGGAACTTTCCAAAAGCCCAGAATACAGCAAAGCCTGTATTTGGACTACTCTAGGTCAGGAAAGACGGGAAACAAGGATTGTTTTTTTTTTCTTTTTTGCAACAAACAGCAGGAAAATGCAATAAATATGTAACACAGGCTAACACACTTAAGTGTGTAGCCTCAACAGGTAAATACAACAAACAGGGCAAACTTTAAAAGTACAGGTGCAAAAACAACTTTAACCAGTTTAAAACAGTTCAAGAAACAGAAATACTTGCAGTTTAGCTAGATCGGACAGTCACCCAGGTAGTAGCAGCAAAAAAAAACACTTTTATCAGGTTAGCAGTCACTCTTTTAGCCTCCCTGCTGCTAGCACCACTCTGCAGGACCACGAGGAGCTTGGCTGAGTAGTAACAAGCGCAAAAACCACGCCAAAGTGGGTTTTATGCAGGGGGACTTGAAAGAGCTAGAAATTGGCCCAAAACGGCCAATAGACTACCAGATTCTTGTGCTGGGAACACTCCTCCAGATAGGCTGCTCTAAGCTCCCCACTGCCACTGGTGAACAAAGAAGCCTCCCTTCATCCAAGAAAGGAAATGGGCAACACAGGACTTTCCAAAAGTCCAGAATACAGCAAAGCCTGTATTTGGACTGCTCTAGGTCAGGAAAGATGGGAAACAAGGATAATTTTATTTATTTATTTTTTTTCTTTTTTGCAGCAAACCGCAGGAAATTGCAATAAATATGTAACACAGGCTAGCGCACTTGAGTGTGTAGCCTCAACAGGTAAATGCAACAAACTGGACAAACTTTAAATTACACGTGCAAAAGCGCGCTAAAGCTGGCTTTAAAGCAGGGGGTTAGAAAGAGATAGGAAATGGCCCAAAACGGCCAAATAAGCTACAAGTTACTGGGCTGGAACCACTTCTCAAGGGACAGATAGGCTGCTCAGAGCTCCCCACTCTCACCGGTGAACAAAGAAGCTTCCTCCTATCCAAATAAGGATATGGGCAACACAGGAACTATGACACAGCCCAGAGATCAGAAGACTGGACTATTCTAGTTTAGTAAAGGTGGGAAACAAGGATTTTTTTTTTTTAAGTAGCAGAAATTAGGTATAGAAACACAGTAAATGCTTTAATTCGGCTAACGCACTTGAGTGTGTAGCCTACCAGTTGCCTGTATCACTCTGCAGGACACCACAAGGAGCTGTGCAGAGTTGTATACAATAACAAACTTTTTAAATCACAGATTCGCTAAGAAAAAGAAAAAAACTGGCGTTTTAGGCAGAATTAGTTAAGACAGCAAGAAAAGCAGAAAACTGATACTTAATCACTCCAAAGTCACTCTTTTGTCTCTCTGCTGCCGTAGACTCTGCAGAACACCTGGAAGATACTTGCTGAGCGGAATACAAGCATAAAACTGTGCAAATGAGGTTTTTATAGCAGGGAAGTGAAAGAGATAGAAATTATCCCAAAATGGTAATGGCAACACAGAAACTTGTAACACAGCCTTGGATTCAGCAATAACCTGAAAACTGGACTATACTAGTTCAGAAAGGTGGGAAACAAGTATATATTTTTTTTTCAGAAAATAGAGCAGATACAATCAAAATTAGCCCAAAAAGGCCAATAAACTACAAACGTCTGGGCTGAAGCCTGCTCAAAGCTCCCCTCTCTCACAGGTGAGCAGAGAAACTTCCTTCTATCCAAGTAAGGTATGGCAACACAGAAACTTGTAACACAACCCTGGATTCAGCAATAACATGAAAACTGGACTATACTAGTTCAGAAAGGCGAGAGAGAGGTATATATATATATATATATATATATATATATTTTTTTTTTTTTTTCCCAGAAAATAGAGCAGATAAAATCAAAACAACACTTTACCCAATTGACCAGTTAAAAAGCTTAAAACTGAGCTCTGTTCCAGCAGTCTTCAATCAGACAAGTTCTAACTGCACAGTCCTGCCACTAGGGTACAGAGAAACCTTCTCCAAAAAAGACGGCCTGGGTCAGTGCACAATTCATACAAACAAAGCTAGATCCAGTCGGCCTGAATCTAGTCTATGCTACAGCAAACAAGGCGTACCGATTTCAGAAAGAAACAGTTCAAGTAAGCATGCGCAATAAGCCTTTAACCAGAAATTCCCAGCTCAGAAGGGCAGAATCTAGCCTCTCCTCCCACAATAGTGCAGACCACAAACCTTCTTAATGTAAAATAACTGACTTGAAGCCTAAGTCCTTAACCTAGAACTAATACACTTTTAGAACAGACACTGAGCCTTCAATCAGCAGTTCCCAACTTAGAAGGATGTACGATACCTGTTCTGCCACAACAGTGCAGACCACAAACCTTCCTAATGTAAAGCAACTGGTTTGAAGCCCAAGTGCTTAAACCAAGGGCCTTAGAATGACAGTTACAATTTAATCAGGCTACTAACAAGCAGTAATAAAGGCAGCAGAATAAATTTAATTGAGTACTTTTAAAAGAGCAAAAGCAAAATAAGGTAATAAAGTAGGAAGAAACACAAATACAGTAAGGCAGATAAAGTGCAAAAAAAATTTTTTTTTTTTGAGATGGAGGAAACAGAGCAGATTAAGATACTATAGGGGAATGCCCTTCCCAAGCGCTATCTCTGTACACTGCAGAGGAGATGGGACTGGTAAGAGTATCCAAAATCAAAATATGATCTCACTGTACTCAGTTGTGTGAGTGAATGAGATGGGTCCAGGAGGAGTGTGCAAAAAGAGATTTAAAGCAGGGGCGGGCAATTCCAAAGCCACCAAGATTAACACCACAACAAGAAACAGGGAGGGTGGGTGGGGAACTACTGCAGAGATTCAGAGAGACGCACAATATTTACTGAATCCAAGACACACAATATTTACTCACTCAAATCTTAAATAAGTGCAGAAAATATACTTAAATCAGCTTATATCCAGTTGATATATGCAGACAAGTCTCAGTAGCCAGCAACTCGATTTAAAATGATTACTAGAAATGTAACCAACACAGATTTTAATGTTAGCAGAAACCCCCAAGCTAATTAACACTAACAAAGGAATTTCAAAGCAGTCTAACAACTTTCAATGAGCTCAGATGGCTAACTGCAGAGATTCAGAGACACACACAATATTTACTGAATGCAAGACACACAATATTTACTCACTCAAATCTTAAATAAGTGCAGAAAATATACTTAAATCAGCTTATGTCCAGTTGATATATGCAGACAAATCTCAGTAGCCAGCAACTCGATTTAAAATGAATAATATGAATAATGCTTTAAATTTAGGGTAACAGATGTGATTTATAAAAGCATCAGGGAAGGTGATTTGAACAACAGGCTTGAAATGAGTGAGTATAGTTAGTCAGTCCATTTAGAAGCAGATCGTGAACCAGGCATAAATGAAGCAAATCGTATTAAACCTGTTTTAAAATAGAAGCAAATGTCCTTGAAATCTTAGAATACTGATTTTTGTAAAAATTTCTTTCTAATAAATTTGTTAAGTTTTAATTTATGATGGTTTTTATATGTAAAGAAGTATTTGGTATTGTAATCTGATAGGGTTGTGTTGTGTGACACTTTTTTTAAAATACTTATTTAATTGACTGTTTGCTTATATCTGCTTTTTTCATACTGAAGAAGGGTTGTTACCTGAAAGCCTTGTGTATTGAAGTGTTTGTGGTGTTTTGTGAGTCTGGTTATTCTTTTCTGAATTTGTACTTTGGACCTGGGACTCCGTTTACCGTGGTGTGGTTTCCAGTTGTTTTTTT
This sequence comes from Protopterus annectens, assembly GCF_019279795.1. Taxonomy (NCBI): domain Eukaryota; kingdom Metazoa; phylum Chordata; order Ceratodontiformes; family Protopteridae; genus Protopterus; species Protopterus annectens. The sequence continues at coordinate 336,418,998 of NC_056744.1, read as the reverse complement.
TTTATTTACTACTCCAAATACAGTTGATTTAGACTTTCATTTCCATTTTTTAGTAGTTGCTTTTTTGGCAGCCACCACAATTAAGCTTAACAAGGCCTTACTGTGTCTAAGCAATTCAGATCCTGTATCCCAGCTCAAAATATCAATCTGATGTTGTCAGTTTGCATTCATTCCTAAACAACTGGGTTCAGATCCAGTCCTCCGATCTGAATCTGCTGTTACTTTCAGCTCATGGCCACTAGCAAACTCTTGAGCCCAGGTCTCCCTCAGTAACATCATGTCATTTTTCCAGAAACTTGACTGAAGCTGATGTGGATAGAATGATGAAGTTTCTGTCAGCGCAAACTCAGATGGGAGTTCTTCCAACTCCTACCCCTCCGGGTCAGGAAGGCCTCCATAGGTATACACCTCCTGTTTCGGCTCCTCCTGTGATCTGACTAGTGGTTTTTGGAGCTTTTAGATCCAAGTCGTCTGGGATCATCTGGGTCAGATCTGAAGATCATTGTATCTTGTGCTTCGAGACCTTGAGTGCACTGGCGCTGAGTGCATCTGAGTTGAACAACTCTCTGAGAAAAAGATTCCCTGTCGGATCCGAGGTGTTGGAGTCAATGCTGAGGTTTTTGGGGCCATCTCTAACCCTCTGAGCTTCAGTATTGGATACTTTGGCTCCAACCTCTGCCTTGGGTGGACTGCATTTGGGGCAGGGAGAGCTGATGGGGTGGAAGCTTGGCTTCTCGGCTCCATCGTCGTCTTTCTCCCCAGAGGGTTCCACTTTCGAGGTAGTGGAGAAAGTGTTTTCTGTATCTGCAGGACGGACAGTTCCTCCCCCCTTCAGAGCTCTGCTCTGGATCCCATGTGTCTTTGCTCCTTGAGCTTCATCACTGTACTCTGCAGGGAAAACCAACCCAAATTCTCCAGGCTACCCAGCAGAGTATTACTATTTCTTCTGATACTTCTCCAGAGCATTTCACTTAAGAAGTCCCTAGGAAGAGAAGGTGCAAGAAGAGGCACTTAGATTCCCCTCAGGAGTCGTTAATTGAAGATACCAATTTTGATGAGGGGGAAAGGTCCCCAAGATCATCACTTGATGTCTCATTTGGCGATATCACAGAGATCCTCAAGCAGAGAGATGGTTGGTCCACCGATAACCCTTCCTAAGAGGAATCAGTATTACTGAAGACCTTTGGGTCTGGCCAGTCTACCTCCTGGGTGACTCTGCCCACCTACAATCTCATTGACTTGATCTGTAGGTGGGCATGGAAGGAGCCAGGCATGGTTGAGCTGATCCCCAGATAAGATTTTGGCACCACCTGAAGGAAAAGAATATTGGAGGAAGGGAGTTCCGTAGATGCCATGGTTGTTGCGGCGGCCACCAAGAAGAAACTCGTGGAACAGAGTTCTACTGTCCATCCCCCTGACAGGCAGTCAAGGGCTTTTAACAGATTTGGAAGGAGTGTTTATGCTTCAGCAGCATTTGCACTCAGATCGCTGAATTATTTGGCACACTTGATTCCAGAGGGATTTGATTAAGGAACTCTCCAAATCCTTTGACGAGACCAGTACTTTTCAGGCTCAGACTTCTGTGGCCTCACATTACATTACAGTAGATTACTAATTCATCCATGAGGCTTATTTACATGCAGCTGATGGCTACCTTACAGTAGATTACTAATTCAACCATGAGGCTTATTTACATGCAGCTGAAGGTACCTCAAGGGCAGCGGGTTCAGGCATTTCCATTAGGAGGCATGCCTGGATGCATTTCTGTGACTTTGCAGAGCCCTTCAAGTCCCCTTTCATCAGTGCACCTTTTGACAGAAGTTCTTTGTTCAGCCCTAAGGTAAAAGACACATACTTCGGGTGTGAGCAAGATGGAAAGACCCTTTCTGCAGTAGGAGTACATTTTTCATCCCCTCAAAGAACATTTTCCAGGCACCAATGAGGAGGTCGGAAAATGTTCAGAAATTCCCGGGGTCCTTTCCAAGATCCACGTGGAGATAGCTCCCCCAGAGGCAGAGGGGGGAACTTGAATGGAAGACGCCACCCACACGGTAGAGGAGGCCCGCAGAACCAGGGATCCAGAGATTCCTTCTCCAACGAGCCCTACCAGCACTCCTGAAATTGATGAAGGATCAACAGTAAAACATGAACAAATGCGAATAAAACTTAAGAATATTTTAGAAGACTTAAATTAGTACTGAAAACAGCGTTGACATCCAGGAACAAAGTCCAAGCTATAAACCAATTTGCTCTTTCTGTCCTAACTTACAGTTTTGGAGTGATTGACTGAAGGAGGTATGGGCCTGCTCAAGACTGATTACATGTATAGATCTGCAGTCGTGGACTGCATACATATCTGCTGACCTCACAAGAGCCAAACACAGTGAAAGTTTTAAAACATGAGGAGAATAAGTCTAAGATGACTTCCCTGCTCAGTTTAGCAGATGCATATCTGCATCAAGCGGGAGTGGAAATCAAACTAGAAGAAATGAATGTGCCAAAAACAGAAGAAAGAATATTAGGTGAAGTATCAGATGAGAAGGCAAGAAATGTTGAAAATGTATAAATAAAGTTGCAAGTATAAATTTAAAGACAAAAGGTTAATATTTGCGGCCCAACTCAGTGGACTTCATACAAATTAGTTTACAAAGTCTATTGAACATGTGGGAGAAACAAATGTAGATTTTGTAAAACAGAATTGGAAATGGTCGCACATCTTGTTGCTGGTTTTGATATAATAATGGCAGGACTGTATACTGAAAGACATAGTAATGTCATAGCAATAGCATTGGGGATTGTTAAAATATTATAATATTGAAGTAGCTGAAAAACACTGGAAACATGAGCCACAAAGCATTATAGAAAATTATGAAGTTCGTATCAAATGGGATCACCGATTACCAACAGTTAAAAAATAGATGTGAGAAAACCAGACATAGTAGTTCATGAGAAGAAGACAAAAGTAGCATTGATCATTGAAGTTGCTACACCTACTGACTACAGTGTCTTATGTACAGAAAGATAGAAACTCATAAAATACCAGAATTTGCAAGCAGAAAGGAAGGCAATGTGGAAGAAGGATACCAAGACAGTTCCAGTAGTAGGAGGAGCAACAGGTCTTATAAAAAATAATTTACTGTCATACTTAGATACGTTACTGATATGTGTAACCCAGTACGAAGTGCAGGAGTCATTACTGGGCATGTTGCGGATGTTTTGATATCTTCTGGCTTTATAAACTAATCCTACCTTCCTTCTTAAGGTGGTGACGGAATCAAACATCAACCAATGTAATCATTTGCCAGTTTTCCTTCCAAATTTTACAAACAAAAGTGAATATATTCAAACTTAAAAACTTCAGCGGCATCTACTTCATAAGGAAAAAACACGCTGGAACTGATGAGTTTAATTTAGCGCTTTCATTCTTTAATATCCAAGAACTTTGTCAGAATTAAAAGATTACAGATGTTTTTCTCATTTATATGTACATGGGGATTAGGTTTGAGATTTACATAAAACTGGGACATCTATATACTTTCCAATTAACTTTCTGTGTGGAAACAATGGGCCAATAAATACTTTGTAATCTTTAGAAACAAAACAACTTTCATCATGAAATGCATAAACATGTCTTAGAAACATCAGTGTCCAATGTATATTGAGATTACGTAGCTAATATCAAATAGGAAAACAGTAGCCCAAAGGAAAATACATAAACATAGGGCAACCCAAATGACCAATTATGATGGACATGACAATGGATACCAGTAATATTGTTAATAGAATTTTCATAAAGTATAGGAATTGGTTAAACTCTGTGGACCAGTGAAAAAGCTTAATAATGATTTTTAACCAGTAATGTTTCATGGGATATATTTGTGGTTATTGTCTCTGAAGTAGAAAATCCAGGGTGACTATATATGAAAACATTATTTATAACACACACACACACACACACACACACACACACATATATATATATATATATATATATATATATATATATATACACATACACAGGCGGCCACGGTGGTGCAGTGGTTAGAATTGCTGCCTCACTGCAAGAGGTTCTCCGGTTCGATTCTCGGCTGGGGTGCCTTATGTGCTGAGTCTGCATGTCCTCCCTTTGGTCGCGTGGGTTTCCTCCGGGTGCTCCGGTTTCCTCCCACGTCCCAAAGACATGCAGTAGGTGAATTGGACACTCTAAATTGGCCCTAGGTGTGAGTGTGCACGTGTATGTGCCTTCTGTGGAAGGTTGGGCGCCAGGCTGGCAACTTGACACTACCAGTCATGAGTGGACAGATGATCCAATGTGGCGACCCCTAACCGGGAAAAGCCAAAAGAAGAAGAAGAATATATCTATATGTGTGTATATATATATATATATATATATATATATATATATATATATATATATATATATATATATATATATATATATATATATATATATATATATATATATATATATATATATACACACACACACATATACATACATATATATATATATATATATATATATATATACACAGTACAATGCACTTTACCTTTGCCATTTCAAGGCACATTTACCTGGCTATTTCACCCCATGTTAACATCGATACATTGAAAAGTGAATATATGTTGCACTTACTGGATGTTCCTAGACTATTGCGTTTTTACTTACATAGAACAAAAAAATTTAGAAAAACACATCAGTTGTTTTCATACCTCTCAACCTGGAAACATCAAAAATCTAGACAAGGCCCATGAAAAATAGGAACATAAAATTTCCATACATAATTATGTAACCCCGCCCATTCCACTGGAATTATGGGATACCAACTTTCAAATACAAACTGAAGAACAGAGAACCAAAATATGACACCAGAGTTCCCCTGCAGCCATTCCTGTCCCATTACCTGGCTATTTCACCCCATTTACCATAAACACTAATGTGCATACTGCTTTACTTTTATTTTTATATTTTATAGCACAGTACACAAACACTAACAATCATCTGCTAAATAAAGCAGTACTGTCTCCCAATGAAAACAGACTTAGCATTAAAACTTCTCTGCCCCTGAAACTCACATTAATTGAAACAGTGTTGAAACCCACACCACATCCAAAGAAAATGCATCTGGCCAGTGGTGGATAAAGATTGCCTTTGGGCTGTTTTCAAATCATAGGCCCCTTGCACACAAAACAAGAAACATACAAGTGTTCTTCAAAACACCTTCCTGACTTTATTAAATTATATTTCTTGTATAATACAACACACGTGTTAGAGTGCATTTTAAATTTATTCTTTGAACATTTTCCAGTAGGCAGTGAAACTAAATGCATGAACCAATAATGACAAAACTGCCCAATTCAGAACATTTCCATCATAAAAGTCTACTTACACACACAGACACACACAGACACACACAGACACACACACACACACACACACACACACACACACACACTTTTATATATAACCATGGCCTTAAGCTCAGTGCCAAAAAATGTGTCTTCATCCCCTTTGGGAAAAACCTGGTTCTCTTGAATTACTACACTGATGGTAGTCCACTGAATACAGAAGGTGTTATAAGAGATCTGGGAACGCAGGTTGACAGCAACCTCTCTTTTGACCACCACGTTGACACTGTGGTCAGAAAGTCCTATGTGGCACATCTCATTGCTAAGGGTTTGCATGCAGGAAGAAAGAGGTCATTGTCTCCCTCTATTCTTCCCTCATTAGGCATATCGAGTACAATGCCCTATTTGGCATATACCTCACTAGACACCTGCAACAACAAGTGATTCCACAAAAGTACCTCACAAAGAGGACCCTAGGCCTTAAACACTTGTCCTATATGGACAGACTCAAAAAAATCTGACTATTCTCTGTCTCATATCACCTACTTAGAGGCAATCTCTCCTTGACTTACAAAGCCATGTCTGACCCAGCTCTGTTAGAAATGCTACATCTAAAGAAATCCCTATCCCTCCGCACCACACACACTCCAGAGACCTGAACCTCATTACCACAATCAATAGAACATGCTGGAGGGACAGGTCCATAACCCAGAGATTGCCCATGCTATGGAATAGAGTTCCCATACATGTCAAGCAGGGCATCTCACTGGCCCTCTTCAAGAGAAATCTTGATGAGTGGATGGGAAATAAAAAGTTCACCCCGGGGATCACTCCAGTGGCTGTACTTGACAGAGGCACTAGGAACTAAGGTTGGGTGGCACAATGCCACAGTAATCCTATGAGCTAGGCTTGTAAAGGCTCCAGGGCCAGTAGCCTAGTACACACCTATGAACCCATAATGACAGTAGTGTAAGCCATGGGCATCTTGCATAGCTTCTCGAACTTATTTTCAATTTCAGTTTTTTGCTTGACTCACTCTGATTTGTGCTATCAGACCAAATCAATAGCTGTAAATGCACAACAAAATAAACTAGGTGAATTGCATGTTTTAAGACGTCCAGTTTTTAGTCCCAAGTACTGACAAGACCCTCTCCTACATTCATCCTGAAGCATCAAAGCTATCAATGTAATGCAGCTGCTGTTAACACTAAACTTCTCTTCCCCTGAAGCTTTCAGCTCCTTGTAAAATCCACTTGACACAACTGTGTATCTCAAATTTGCAGCACAAGAAATCTGGAAAAAGCCAAAATTTATTGGGGGGGGGGGCAAAAGCCCAAAAAACAGGGACACGTTTTAAACATTGCTTGTATATTTTTGGAAAGTTGGTAGAATAAAATGTGTTACCACGTGTTTCACTGCCAAGTCTTGAACCCAGGACCCTGTGCACTACAGGCAGAGCAACATACCACTATGCCAAATCAGCAGTTTCTTGAACAATAGAAAGACTGAAACTTACATGGCTATCATTTAATGAATTCAGTTCTCACTTCTCACCATAGCTCTTAACCTCTTAGCACAAAAAACTGGACAAAGCCAATAATGGGGGAGTACAGAGTTCATTTCTCACCATAACTCCCAACCTGTTAGCACAAAAAAACCTGGACAAAGCCAATATTGGGGGAATGCATCCCCAAAAATGGGGACAAATTTTAAATACTGATCTTATAAACTTAGAAAATTGCTAGAATAAAAGGTTTTGTGTTACCATTTATTTTCTAAAGAATATGAAGTCTGAAATTCAAATTCCTGCCATTATTTAGTGAATTCAGTCCTTCACTGAAAACCACAGATTTTATGAGGAACAGAACAAAACTATGAAGTATAAATCTGAAATGTTTTCAGAAGGGGTGGTGGATAGGGACCTCAGGCTCTTGTTACCTGTACCCAAAGTTCAGGGTTTGAGCCTGAGTACCTCCTCTAGCCACCAGGTATATTCACCTGGGCCATTTTATACACACACACACACACACCCACCCACACACCCTTCCTTTCTGGGTAGCTCAATAAATATCCAGTTCAGAAGCAGCACATGACAATGGCTCATTCTAGCCAGCCTCGCATCGCAGTTGCACACACACCCTCTCCCTACCTTTCCAGGAGGCTCCAACTCAATAAATATCCAGTCAGCAGCAGCACATGAAAACGGCTTGGCATGCCTTGCAGTCGCATCACGGTTAAGGATTTGAGCAGATGGAAATGCACTCCGGGAATTTGGAAATTAAGGGTTGCCACTTGGGAATCATGGCACCCCATTATTTGGACCCCAAAACCCGGTAAAAAACAAGTAATTCAGTATGGTTGAGAGGTATGATTGTTTTGTCTCTTTTGCAAATTCCAAATTAGACAAGCCAGTCACAAAGGTAACCTTGGCCAGATGGCTAACCAATTGTGTTTTGTCTATAACAAATTGGGCCTTTCCTTACCAAAACCTGTAAGAGCCCATTCACCTATGACCTTGGTAACATCTTCAGTTTTTTATCCTTGGCTTCCATGGATGATACATGTGTGGCTGCTACTTGGGCTAATCCTCATACCTTTATCACTCAATATAAATTGGATCTGGTCTCGCCGGGAAGAGCAGCCTTTAGTCAACTGTGTTCAGGAATATCATTCTTTAGAGTTCTCACAGGATTTCAGGTAGATGGAGACTATGTCCCAGTTGTTTTGGAATGAATGAAAATTGACATCATCTGATAAAAGTTATGTACTCACCATAACATTCCATCTGTGTTGCCCATTTTCATTCTTCCTCAACTCTCTCCCGCCAACCCCCTGCCTTTGAGCTTATGACTTCTGGAAGGCGAGACCTTCTAAGGAAACCACTGCACCTTATGTTGAGTTTCAGATACGGATTTCTGTTACCAAATGCTAATACTTCTTTTGATACTATATGCCAGCAAACAAGATCTGAGATATGTTAGGGGATAGAACATTATGGGTAAGGGAGGAGCTTGAGAATTTGCTAGTGGCCACAAGCTGAAAATAATGGCAGAGTCAGATCCGAACCTAGTTGTTGAACAATGAAAAAGGACATTGCAGATGGAACATTATGGTGAGTACATAACTTTTTCCTTAGTCACACCTATAATATAACGCAAGTAACAAAGAGGGACAAGGACACCCTTGCCTGGTTCCTCTGTTCAGACAGAACTTATCAGAGAGGAACCCTCCCACTTTGATTATTCTCTCTGATCACTCATATAATCTCTAAATAATTATATCAGGGAATGCAAATGCTTCCTTTGCCCTGCTAATAAAATCCCATCTTATTCTGTCAAATTCTTTCTCAGCATCAAGACCCAACAACAGCAGAGGTACTTTCTTGCATTCGGCTTCCCTCTGGGTCATCATTATGGTAATGTTATCAAATGTTTGCCTTCCTTCCACAAAACCACATTAATCCATATCTATGAGTTCTGTCAACACTTCTGCCATTATTTCAGTCATTGTAGATATAAACACTTTATAATCATGATTTAAAATTGGAATGGGCGTATATGAAGCTGGATCTGATAGGCCTTTAGGTATAACAGCCACCACTGCTTTTTCTCTCAGGATGTTGGTGGCGCACCTCCCTTTACAGTACTCTTAAACCAAAACCATTTTTATTTTTATCGCTTTCTTCCCAGCTTCCGCAGAAATACTATTCTTGGAGACTTTCCTGCAATTGGTTATACATCACTGTTTTTAGCTCATCTCCGCCTATCTTAACTGCTAATTGTTGAGCCTCATCTGCCTCCAAGCTTGGCATATTTAAGTATTCCATAAATGTTTCCATTTGTGTTTTTTCTGGATTTCCACATTTCTCTGCTTTATACAAACTTTCATAAAATTTCCAAAATATCTCCAATACCACTATGGGATCTTTGGTTATTTTTCTTGTTATAGGTTCCCTAAGTTTGGCAAAACCATTTTCTACCTTCTCTTGCCTAAGTTGCTGTGCTAAAAGTTGTTGTGTTTTGGAATTGTTAGCAAAAACAGTTGCTTAACAGTAGTCTTTCTATAAACTTATGCATATTATCCAGATACTCCATTATTTTCTCTTTAGCACTCTGCAGTTGAGCCTCTTCTTGTTCTGCAAGATTCCTTTTATTCTGCAATACTTTAACCTTTATCAACCCTTATAAATAATTCTCATTACTTCTTAACCATACCTTTTTACTTTTATTTTTACCGTATTTTTAAACTCCACTTTCATTTTATCCACTCACTAGCTAGCTATAACTTCTGAAGTTCTTTCTGCCTTTCCTAGTAACTCCCAAATAATTTCCACTACCCATTCTTTAAATTACTCTCTTTTTAACAGGTAGGTGCAAAGTTCCAGTGTCTCGTTTTTATTTTAGTTGTTATTGGCATATGATTTGCAATAGTTATTGGATGTGTGTCAAAACTCTCAATTATATGCCCATTTTCTTGAGGGGTATAATTTCTGTCTAGTCTAGCCCAGTTATTGTACTTTGGGGAATAATATGTAAATTCTCTTTGAGTTCCTACTACTGAATTCATATCTTCCATACCAAATATTTAGATAAATTTCTTCAGAAATCTACCCTCTTTTGTATTATTTTCCCTTCTAGATCCCCTGATACATCCTCAATGTTGCAAATCAAATCCCCGTCCCCATATTCCTTGCTGAAAGCTGATTATTTGTCCAAAAGCTTCTTATGCAATTTTAGAGGGAGTATAAGTAAATGCCAGAGCAATTCTCTTTCTTTGCCAGTAGCCCCTTACTACCACAAATCGCCTGTTATCTTTTTCCCCTCCCTCTTTTATCACTGTTGTAGCACCTCTAACAATTAATATAAGTACGCTTCTTTTCCATTGTCCCAGATATTCTGCTGAATATTCAGCTTGAAATTATTTCTTGATCAAATTCACGTTTATTTCTTTCCAGATGTGTCTCCTGTAACATTGCTATGTGTATTCTGCATTTCTTAATATAATTCAGTGATCTTTCTGTTTTGTCTATATCTGTGAAACCATTACATTCCATGATAATATGGAAAGTGTCACCTTTAGAAGAAGTTATTATTCCCACCTGTTATTTATGACAGCTTTTTTATGTCTATGTCCTACTTTTATGGTATATGTACCCACTAATGTTTGGCAGGTTGAACCTTTATAGAGCTGTTTCTTGTCATTTCCATTCAAACCTATGTCAAAGTTTACAAGACTTTTTTAGTGAAAACCTTCAAACAGAAAAAAGACATCCCCAAAAACACAACCATAACCTATTAACTTAAACACACGAAACTATGTGCATCTTCATGTAAATGAAGTTTAACCCTTCTAGCAGGAACAGTTGTCCTAATTAGACAGCTGCAAACATGGGCACTTTCTGACCTAAATTTAAGGTTATTCATGCTAAGACACATTTTACTGCATGTGCTCCTGCTTAAGACTAATTACTATCTGTTTTTTATCTTTATTCCCCCCAGATGTGAAAAACAACTTGCATGGTTTCAGGAAACATTAACTGTTAGCCTTAAATAAACCAGTGTTCTTGCTTTTTTAATTGCCTATAATCAGCTTGTTTCAATGGAAATATAACAGAAAAATGTAGCCCTCAGCAACAGGCTTCTAAAGACATGCTGAATATTGATTATTGAAGGAAAACTTTTCATTACATTCAGTGTTCTTTTATTTATTTGTTTCAACTTAAAACTTGTTACTAGATAAAGCCAGGGGTCTTAACCCAGACATTCACTATGAAAAAGTAAGAGAAGACACATCAGCTGTACATCTGTTATGATCTTTGTAACTTTTACATCCCATCTCCCACCTCAACAACCCAAGATTACAGCCTAGTAACTTAATCATGCTTTTGTTCAGCCTTTTTTTCCTCTCTCTAATTTGTAATGCGTGCATTTCTTAATATTAAAAAAGAGGAATAAAAAAGGCATCTGTTTACTTTAGTGCCTTATCACACACAACTGTAACTATTTGAAGTATTACCAGCTATGTCAGGAGAAGTAGGGCAGTTGATGTGTAATGTATGTCAGCATAGCTAGCTAGAATTTTGTAAAGAATTGTATGTCATTGTATATCAAACTGGTTTGTATAGATGCTTGTCTTGAAATAAATATTTGTAAAGCTGGTTGTATTAAAAATGTACTGACAGTGTGCCCTGCTGGACAGAAAAAGAAATGTATTATTGTAACTGTTTAAATGTATATGTTTTAACAGAGGATACTAGAAGAGAAGAGGTTAAGTGGAGTTCCAGCTTCCTTTGGAAAATAGTAAGAAATTAAATTACTGGGCCTAGGCCATAAAGATGTTATCTTACAGACAGTTTTGAATGAAGCAAGAAGCACAATGTTTGTAAGAAGCATGGTTTGTTGGTCTTTGTAGGAGGAGTAGAAGGTTGTAATTGTTTTATGACTTCCAGAAGCTGCACCAGATGTGAGCAATGCTCATGTGTGTGTATTATTGACATGTAGGTGCTAAACCCTGGTAGTTTCTAGCAATGGCAGGTTGCATGGGTACCAGACGTCAGATGACCAGATGTATGTGATGTCATTCTGTACAAAAGTAATGTTTTAATATTAGGTGAGACAGAAGTTTCAGGGCAGTCTGTTTCTTGGAACCTGACATACAAGGATCCTTCGACTACTTCATCTTGCTTTGCTCTATTAAATAAATAGGAACAGTAATTCTCTTGATCAGTCAGGAAAATATAGTGAGAATAGTTAAGTATTGTTTTTCTGTAACTGAGTGAATCTTTCCAGCTGTGTTATTTTTAATATTTCCTGTGATTGAAACTCTATTTAATGTAAATAGACATTTCAAATTTTCATGTTCTTTTATTATTTTTTTTTAAATATATTTAAACTTTTCATTATGGCTGGTCCTTTAGAGAATAGTTAACCTTTGAGAGTACTTATATCTGTTGGTGACACTGTGGCCACTCCTGAAGCCTGGCTGTTTGGTCAACATTACCATTTGTATTAATATTAGTTTCACTCAGTATAATTGGGTACCCTTGCAAGAGCCAGTAAAAAAGACAAGAACCCATAACGAGCTTGCAATTACCAATAGCAGTCCAAGAACAAATAAACCAAAATGGCAGAGTTACATCCAAAAATTTTAATGAGTAACACAAAGCTTTCGGATTACTCCTTCTTCAGTGTGATAAAGTTACATCAAAATGTTACTAGCATTTAAAATAAATGATATCGATCACATGATAATAGCCAACCAAATAAGGAGGAGGAGTAATCCAAAAGCTTTCTGTTATTCATTAAAATTTTTGGACGTAACTCTGCTGTTTTGGTTTATTTGTTCTTGGACTGCTATTGGTAACGGCAAACTCATTACAGGTTCTTGTCTTTTTTACTGGTTTCTTGCTGTGTCTACGAATCCTGTAAGCATCTTTTTAAAATGTCTTTGCCAACCACAGGAAGAACAACTACTGTTAATTTATTATTGAGTGATATCTTAGCTGAAAGAACTAATCCATTTTTACAAGGCATAGAAACTACGACGAATGGTGAGTTTTCATGTTCTACTTCTTTAGAAAATTTGTGTGTGCAGCGTATTAAGCACCTAGAGTATAAAGTCCAAGCCTTTAAAAAATTGCAGTAGCAATGGGTTAGCTTTTCTGCATATCTTCACTTGGGCGTGGTTCTGGGTGTTTTACGGGTACTAAAGATTCCATCCTATGGAAATAAGTACCCTGATCTTTTAAAAAGGTGGCAAGAATTGAACATTAAACTAGGGTTAGACTATACGACCCTAATGAATCAATTTTTTACGAATGTAGAAAAAAAGTATACAAGATGAGATCATTAACTTAGAAGGTGAATTGTCTGCACTACCTACTTTTAATAACAATATTACTGCCTATAATAGTATATTGGGGAGGCTAACACTCTGATAAAAACTTGAGCAACAAGAGAGAAATAAACTCAGTAGAGATATTAATGACTTTCACTCAGGTAACATCTTCTCTTGGCCTAAAGATATTAATAAAAGAGAAGCTGTGGAACATAATAACAGAACTCCATGAGGGTCTATGTCTGAATTAGACCATTTCTCTTCTGCTACTAATAGTAGTGAGTGACATGGTTATTAGAGCAGATACCGCTAATAATGAACCTGATAATTCGGTTACTGGACATGCTTTGAATAACAGAAATGATTCCTTGCATCAGATTTCCATTGAGTCTAACATAGCAGCTGAGCCATCCAATGAAATGCAGGATTTTTGCTGAGCCTCCTCAGCGATCCAGTTGAAACTACCAGAGAAGCTATCCAATCAGAATCAAGATACCACGAGAGAGGATGGTCATTCACCAGGAAGACAACGAGAGAGGCGAGCACAGGCCTGCAAACACAAAGCAGGGTGAAGAGATAAATATTGACTGTCCTATTTTTAATTTATCTAATGTAAAATTAACTGAAGCAGATATTCCTTTATTGAATAAAGGCATGAAGTTTATACCTGCACAGAAGGATAATATAGTAAGTGCGCTTTCTGATTTGAAACTTTTTACTAGGAATCTTAATTTTAAATTAATTTATAAAGATTCATATAAGCATGCTCCAATGAATTTTAAAAAGAGCAGCACTTTTATACCAGTAAGCAATCCTGTTATTACTGCCTTTCATAATATGTGTGAACAACAACTATATAATTCATATGAACAGGATAATTTTTTTTAAAAATTATAACTTATCTACTGCTGAACTAGAGGCATTAAAGAAATTAGAAATGAATAATGAAATCATTATTAAAGAGCCTGATAAAGGAGGGGGGGTTTAATGAATGTTACTGATTATAACAGTTGTATATATGAATTATTGTCTGATACAACTACATTTAAACGAATAATATATAGTGATGTGGTCAAATGCATCAGTCAAGTTAATATGATTTTGTTTTAATTACAATCCAATAATATATCTACTGAACTATTAAATTACTTTTCTGTGCCCTGTCCTAAAACACCTATCTTATATGGCTTGCCTAAAATACATAAATCAATTACAACCCCTCCCATGAAGCCTATTGTCTCTGGGAGGGGTTGGTTAACTGAACCTATCTCTATTTACAATCTGCATTAAGTGAATTTTTAGTTTATGCAAAAAGTTATATTAAAGATACAGGTGATTTCTTGAATAAGTTATTTGAATGGCAACAGAATGATAGTACGAGTTTGTATACATTTGTTGCGCTAGATATAAAATCACTCTCTACAGTTATCCCTAATAGTTATGGCATTGATGCCATAAGGGATATTTTCTGTAAATATAGTAAATTTAAAGGAAGAGAAATATAAACTCTATGCAAACTACTTGATATTGTACTTACTAATAATGTTTTTGTCTTTAATGATGCCTTTTACTGTCAGTTAACTGGTATTGTGATGGGTACTGCCATCACAAATACATATGCAAATGTAACCCTTAGTGAATGGGAGGAAAATATGTATATAACTGTCTCCCTAACTTCAGACCTCATATGAGGTTCTATAAGCATTTTGTGGAAGATGTGTTTTTTGTTTGGGGTGGTACCCAAGATTGTTTAAATTAAATTTTTACATACTTGAATTCTACAACACAGTTTTTAAGGTTTGAAATGACAACGTCGTCCACAGAAATACACTTTTTGGATGTGCATTTAATCTGGAATAATAGAATTTTGGATGCCAAAATATATTTAAAAAAGGTTCACAAAAATAAATACCTACATAGAAAAAGCATGCATCTGAACTATACCTTTCAAGGTATAGTAAGAGTCAGTATTTTCAAGCTAGTAGACTTAATACTAATGACAGTGTTTATACAGAACAACTACATGATATAACATGAATTTCAGCAGAGGAGATATGATCATAAATTATTACCAGACGAAAAGAATAAAGTACTTAGAGTGGTAGAAGAGCTAAACTTTATTTTTCTACATTGTGTGATACTACTCGCATTCCAAGAAATACTAATAACTATTTAAGATATACTACTACCTATAGCAGATGTACATCTGAAGTTAGAAAATTAATAAGTAATAACTGGGGTATTTTGAATGTTCTGCCAGAAGTGAACACTATTATTCCATCACATCCCTTATTTGCATATAAAAATTCTACCAATCTAAAAAATGAACTATGTTATGTGGTATCAATAAAATCTGTGCTGAAATGTAAACAGTTATGCTTAAAATAATACTTTTTAAAGAAATGTGCCATGAGATTTTTTTATATGTAGAATTATTTTTATATGTAGAATTATTTCTGTCTTTTTAACAAAAAGTGTCTTAATTAATTCTGTTATTTGTTTGGCTATCTGTTATCATGTGATTGATATCACTTATTTTAAGTGCTAGTAATATTTTGATGTAACTTTACCACACTGAAGAAGGAGTAATCCGAAAGATTTGTGTTATTCATTAAAATTTTTGGACATAACTCTGCCATTTTGGTTTATTGTTTTACCTTTGCAAGAGCCTTAGTTAGCTGGCTTTGTAGTGTCTGGTGGCGGTGATAACAGTCTTATAGTCTGGACAAAAAGGGGCACAGTGGGTAAATATGTGCCAAGCTTTCCCAGGTGTCTGTGTTTGAAAATCAAGTCTCACTGTGTGTGTGTGTGTGTGTGTGTGTGTGTGTGTGTGTCTGTCAGCTACTTGGAACAGGGACAATGAAGCACTGGTTTCACAGAGCGGGTGCTGGAAGACTTGGCTTGGATACTCAGCTGAGGATTTATCCTTATAGTTGTGCTAGTGGAGAGCCTTATTGGGGCCCTGGAAGGTGACACATATAAAGAAATCCAGACCCCAGGCTGTGTTCCCTGTGTGCTCTTAAGGGAAATTGTGCTTGATACAGAGAGGTCTGCATCTGGAAATATTGAGTATATCCATTTGTATTCCAAGTGAACATCCCTCTCCAGTGTCAGTGGTGAGGATTTAAGCTCCTTGATTACTGGCTTAGAGTGGGAATGTCACATATTGGTGAGCAGTGGATATTAATTGAATTTCTGTAGGCAGTTGTCACTAAAGGTGTTTCCTCTCAGCAGCCACAAGGTAAACATTCAGAGTTTCATTTCACAGCATTTTTATTTATTTATTTTTGTATTAGTTTAATTTAGTCAAGGAAAGCAGGCAAAGATGTCAGCAGAGGACTATGGCAAGCTAACAAAGAACCAGTTGGCCAAGGTGTGTGAGCCAAAGGACTGGTGTATGCCAACCCAACTAAAGAGGAAATGATTTCAGCCTTAGTCTCAGCTCAGACCAGCAGCCAGGAAGATGACCATTCTTGTGATGGCAATTTGCAGCCCTCAGAAACAGGACAGTTCACCTTTTCCTCAGAGGACTTAAAAAAACAATCTGGAGTTAGAGACTGGAGGTCAAACATTTGGAATTAAAATCAGCAGAGAGACTGTGGCATTTGGAGGCTGAAGAAAACGAGAGACTGCAGTGTTTGGAGGCTGAAGAAAACGAGAGACTGCAGTGTTTGGAGGCTGAAGAAAACGAGAGACTGCAGTGTTTGGAGGCTGCAGAAAACGAGACTGCAGTGTTTGGAGGCTGAAGAAAACGAGAGACTGCAGTGTTTGGAGGCTGAAGAAAACGAGAGACTGCAGTGTTTGGAGGCTGAAGAAAATGAGAGACTGCAGTGTTTGGAGGCTGAAGAAAATGAGAAGCAGCGTCAATATGAGAGGGATATGATGACTCTTCGCCAGAGTCATGGAGGTAATGGGGAAGGGAATAACCAAACCCCAGAAGCAACAAAGGTCAGTAAATTTCTTTCACAATCTACATTGGGGCCCTGGAGGGTGACAGATGTAAAGAAATCCAGACCCCAGGCTGACTGTGTTCCATGTGTGCTCTTTAGGGAAATTGTGCTTGATGCAGAGGGGTCTGCATCTGGAAATACTGAGTGTATCCGTTTGTATTCCAAGTGAACGTCCATCTCCAGTGTCAGTAGTGAGGATTCAGGCTCCTTGATTGATTACTGGCCTAGAGAGGGGATGTCACAACAACTAAAAGTAGTTTGCTATATAACGTATAATGTATATCATGAAAAGCTTTCATAGAAATACTGTTAAGAACAGAAGTTGTTTTGCTTACATATACGTTTCTTCTTCTTCCCTTCCCCTTAGTATCCTTCCAAATATTAATAAAGTAAAGTGAGGCAAATGCCTTTCACAAATTTAACAAAGTCAACAAAAGTCCGTTCTTTCCACCTTTTCTTGTGTGTACAGCCATATTTCACAAATGAATGTAATTGATGTTTTGCAGTCTCAAATGTATTCACTAATTTCCATGTTGCTGGTCTTCTTCCTGTTCATCTCCTTCTCCCAACTCTAGACTGTGGTTCAATTCCAAGGTTCTCCCAGCTCTTCTAGTGAACTTATGTGCTTTTCTTTGTCTCACAAGCATTTTCCGTTGGAACATTGGAAAAGGTTTATGTGGCAAAGCCTCTGTATGAGCTTTATTATCAGAAGAAAGAAACAGAGTACCTTTCTGCTCAATGCCTCACTTTTTGTTCGACAAACTTTTCTATTTCCTCCTTAGCCTGTTCTGCATAAAAAATACTTTGAATCATAAAGGAAAAAATATTCTGAAGACAGCTGAGTACAGAACCTTGAATATTACACGTCTCACGACATTCCGATTGCTGGAATAAATTTGCATCTTTTTTTTGCCTGGTGTACAGTAAATCATCATTTTCTAACAAAACTCTGTATTCATCTTTTAATACTTTCATCTTCTGCCACAGTTTTGTCAGAATAAACTCTTTTTTTTTACTAATACAGGTCTTGGCTGACTTCTCGTGGCCAGGTTTGGAGTGTACACACAATGTGCCTTTTCAGTTAACAAATCCTGTTGCTTATTTGTCTTCACAAAATTAATACAGTCCATATCTTCCAGTTTTTCACGTACAAGAGAAAATCTCAGTTTTCTCTGTGAGCTCTGTCCTCTAATTCTATTTTTGAAACATCTTTTCCTGAGCAGTCTCATATTCAGCCAGCCTCTTCTTCATTTCAACCTTTGATTTTTACATTTTTTTTCAGTTCATCTGAATATCTGTTTAGAGCGTCTTCCATTTCTCCAGCCTTTTCTTATTTGACTTGATATACTCTTTCAGTGTTTTATTTATTTTAATCCGCTCTGAGCTCATTTGACTTACTTTTTCCCTTTAGGTTACTGGAAACCATCTCTTGCACCAAAGCTGGAGCTTGAACTCCTTCTTGCTGAACAACTACAGGATTCCACCCACTCAGTGTTTTCTCTTCACTTTTTTTAGTTGATTTTCTTTCATGTTTTCTAAATTTCTTCTTTACTGGCATCCAGGCAGAGTACTTACTACATATATTGAAAATGGCAGAATACCTGGCCTTTATCTTTTCAGTTTCTTTTCTCACACTGGGAGAGCTGACGTTAAGCTGTTGACCAGTGTGCAGCCATCTTGGAAGTGCCAGAAATGGAAAATAAGTCTTATGTTTTTATTTATTTTATTTAACATGTGTTGACCGGGAAAGTCCGACTAGGTTCCACAGATCCTGTTTTCAGTGGAGGCCCGGGGAGAAATGCTCCAGAAGCATGTTTTTAGAACCTATGTTAAGTATTTGAATACTATGATCACGAGGGTCACCCCAAAAAAAGAGATATTTCACAGTACTATGTTAAGGTGTTAAAGAAGACATTATTATTATAATGGTTTAGATTATGGAATGTTTTTCCTCATTTATTCTCTGTCCTCCACAGACCATCAGCTCTCCCTCCAGGCCACCTTAATGATAACATTTGTCCCTCCTCAAAAGCTCTACAGCCCATTCATTTCTGAGACAAGAATTGGGTAGGCCAGGAGTGGGACCACCATATTTTCAGATGGGTAAGTTTTTTTTTGCTGAGCCCTAACTTTCCATACAGTAAGTAGGACATCTAATGGGCAAAGCACATGCAAATAGGTTTATAGGTGATAAGTAGGCTAATGGCATAAGAGCCTTTACCAGCCTAGCCAGTAATACCCAGGATATATCAACATTATATCTTGATTCTCCACATATGGGATGGGATAGTATTGGGGTGGTGGGTCTTTGGATGTTGGAGCCCTGAGTCATTTTGCAGTCTGCCTCTGTCCATAAGGGACATGGGCATTACTCCTAGAGTGACTTTATGATTCCCCATCCATTTATCTAAATTATTTTTGAAGAGAGTGCGGGACAGGCTTTGTTTTACGAAAATGGGACATTTATTCCATAGACAAGGTAGCCTTTGGGATATGAATCTGTCTCTCCAGCAAGTTCTGTTAAGAGTCACAGTTAAGGTTCAGGTCCATGGAATGCATAAACCTCATTTAATTTTTCTTGTGAATATGTAAGATTTTCAGAAGGGCTAGATCAGAGAATGCCTTGTAGGTCAGACATAAGTCACTTCTCAATAAACGATATGAGACTGAGTAAAGGGACAGGGCCTTTATTTTTAGTGAGAAACCTCAGGGGCCACTCTAATTGGTGTAAATACCTGATTAGGTGGGTCTACTTCATTTAAACGAAAGACCACTTCACCAACACTCATTTAACCGAGACCATATCACCGACAAGTGAAATCGCCGAAAAAACACTTCACCGATCATCAGTATGACGACTTTGACATAACCGACTTTCAGACCATCGACAGTATTTAACAGCACCATTTCTTAACCTTGCAAGTCTTCCCATTTCCATATCTGCTAGCTTACTTCCTTGTACTGTAAATAATATTAACGCAACAAAATTAGAAGTCTCTGAAGAGTATCAATACTTGCAAACTCATCCTGTGAAGTGACATCCTTCTCAAGTGTTATGTGCAGTATAGCCATAATACAATTAAAGCAGTAATGACAGTGTCTGTCAAACCAGCAATCACAGCAAACCGTACCATACCATAGAATCATAATGTATAGAACTCCCTTATTAGCAATGTATGCCATTATATTCCCGTGAACCATTTTCTGCAAAAATTAAATCAACGAAAACAGGACTTCAAATTATCGTGTACACTTAGAAGTGTTCAAAAGTCGTTTTCCATCTAGCTCATGCTGTTCTGTTCCAGTTCCTCGTCTGTCCACAAATTTATAAGTCAAATAACATCATAAATTTATAAATGATATCAAGAGCTGAAAACATAAATAATGTGAAAGTAATATATAGTCATATCCTGCTACTTCTGACCTTTAAACTGAAAGTAAATCTTAGATAATATCAGCATTAATATACTGCCATTAAATCTTCAGCCATTTAGCTATAGCTTTAACAAACTCTAGCTGGCTGTAAGAGTCTTTATTTTCTAGTACAGTTTGAAATTTAGCGTGTCTTTTCAGTAACTTACGTTTTTTTGGGTGAAGGGATATTACTTCACTACTTATACTTCGCTATACAGAAATACGGTGATTCAAAGCTCGGTGAAGTGATTTTTTGGTTATTTCAAGTCTCAATCATGTAGTCTCGCTAAATTTTATGTAAGTGAAGTGGTCTTTTGTTTAAATGAAGTAGACCCAATTAGGTACATGCAGAGGGAAGCATTATACTTGATTATGGGCCTGTTGAGGAACAAGTACAATGGCACCGTGACTTCCTTTGACTTTGATGCCTTTGCTTATACGTTGAGCCACACAGAAGGATTTCCTCACTACTGCTACCGTGCGATCAAAGTTTAGGTTGCTGTATATCTGTGTTCCTAGGTCCCCTCACCATTGGGTCTTCTTTTAGGGGTGTGCTATCAGTATTATAATTTAAAGAGATATCTCATTTATTGAAGAGTATGATTATGCATTTTTTAGTATTTAGTCTCAGACCATGGTTTTGGCACCAGTCGTTTATCAATTTTAGACCTGTTTGTGGGAAGTCAACATCATTTGGGGATTCGATGATTGCTCCCAGCTTACAGTCTTCAGTGAACTTCATAAGCCAGTGGCCCCAAACATTGACCTTCACTTCAGAGAAGTATATACCAAACAGGAGAGGTCCTAGCACTGAGCCCTGTGGGACACCGCTAGTAACAGATGTCCTATCCGGAAGTGGTTTCACCTATCCGGACATATCCTGTCAGTGAGCCAGTTTGCTATCCACCTGATGATATAGGGGTTTATGCCTAAAACAGTAAGTATATCTATGATCCGTGAGTGGGGAAACCCATCTTCTGGGATGCGTATTTGTCTGGTCTCCACTGGGGGACCAGTACACTTTGCTTGCCCCTGAATGTGCTGTCCATTACACCTTAGAAAGACAAGCAGGCACAGGCTCCATCACTGTCCCTCTATTGTCAGCCCCAGAAAGCACCCAAGCTGCTGTTCGATCTTTGGTCACCTGGGTCATAGTGAGGGCTTTACACTGTACACTAATAGAGTTCTGAAAGAATTATACACTGTTCAGTCTAGGATGGGTTATATTAGACATTTTAACAGTTAAAGTGGTTCTTACATGCCGTGATGATTTGAATATCAAAAATATAGATGCAGGCTGATAATCTAAGAAATATGTTTGAATTTCATGAGGCATTACAGAAAGGATAAACTTTGTCTTTAGACTGCAACTGTATTAATGTTGTCTGGGCTAGAGTAGCCCTTGTAATTAGTTTTTATACTGCAACAGTGACAGTAAGTCACATATTTTGGTTCTTTTAAATAGGCTGTGAGTTATAGATATTCGTTGAATTAATTAAGATTGGTGAGGACACTAAGCTTATGTAAATGGCAAAGTTTTTTTAATAGTTTATTTTTATTGAGTTGCGAGTAGCCTTGATAATTGTCTGACACCGTCACATGTAAACAGATTGTTGGCTAAATCAGGAAAACATTATTCAGTTATTATCTTTAGAGTGCAAAACGAACAAATGTCTCAGCCAGCTCCTGGTTTGAAATATAAATATTGGTAGATTGTAACTGTGAAATATGCATAGTGTGGGTCAGGAGAGTGTACATAATGGATATATTACTTAACTTTTACATATTGATAATACATTTTTTTTCTTTTTTTCTGTGAATTGTAATTGTAAAGCATCAGTCAAATGGCAAGTTTGTTACAACACCTGCACTTACTCTTTGAAGGAGTAGCTTTTAGAATTGTAAATTTGCCTTCTGCATGATAATGTTATTGTTAATTTAAACAAGGAGGAAATAAAAATGAATGTTGATTATTCATATGCTAGACATTGTTTTATTTATTTGAAATTTGGTGACAGGATAAGTGGACTGGTCATTTGACCCTTTTCAGCCACAACCCTAGTTCCAGAGTATACAATACAATAAACAATTGATAACAAAAGTGAAGATACATCATACTTAATATGATAAGAAACAATGTCAAAAGTAAATACCCATAGAAAAGGAGTAGCAAGAAAACAACAATATTCACAGTATTTCATATACTTAAAGTATTTGTAGTGCTTAAAGTGGAGTTCTCTTAGCAGAGTGATACCTATACAGTAGAAAGTCGATTATCCAGACTAATTGGGACCTAGGTTAGTTCGGATAATCAAACATACATTGAAATTGGTAAAAAAACTTCTAAAATCTTGTTTTTTCTGCACTCTGGATACACTTTTCAACCATTCAGCAAGTCTAGTGGACAATAAAGAATATTTTTTACACACACAAATTGGGCTACAAGTTAAAAAAAAATGCATAAGCTAATACATATAATGTTTACATATTCAGACTTTGATTTTTTCCTACCCAAAAACTTTGGAAGCCTGGGTTCGGATAACTGACGTTTCTGATAATCAACTCTCTACTGTATGTAGTACTTGTAAAAAATTCAGCTATACTAAGTCCACAAGCAACGTATTCAGTCTCGTGAAAGCAATTGCAGGCAGTTTTTTCTTGTAGATGTTCCTTCAGTTTAGCCCTGAAGCCATCCAGTATTATTTGAGAGCTTATTTCTCTGGTTAGTTGATTCGTATTACTGGCCTGTGAGACCCTTTCCTGTGTGTTAGTCCCAAAACACCGTCTCTTCAAAGTAATGGCATCATCCTGGTTACCTCTAAATGAGAATGATTTTCTCATTTGTAACTTGGTTTTAGTGAGGGACATTGAACTAGCATGATAACTTTCTTAATGACAAAATAAGATAGGCTATAATTATCTTTGAATTTTCTTGTGCTTTAAGTGTTTTTATTTGTATTAACCCAGGATAGAGCACAGTTCCATATGGACCTTTTTAAGACTAAGCCCAGGAGCATTGCCTGATTAAAGTGACTTGGTTGAAGTCACATTCCTTAATCCTTTGCTCTAATTTGCAGACAGTTGATCCCACTAAGGTGTCTATGAGTAGATGTTCATCGTGCATACAGCTGCAGTCATCACACTTGGGTTATCCTGCCGTCAGGCGGGTCCTCGGTCGGCCGAATTCCAAAGTCTAGGTCCGGCGTTGGTTGTCGTCGCTTCTTCCCTGACGTCAGTGCAGCAGGGGTATAAAAGAGGCAGCCGATGCCATTTTCTTCAGTCTTTCTTGCCGTGCGATGCCCGAAGCAGAAGCAGTTCACAAGTGCTGGTCGGCCAGCTCCTGAGATTTACGAACAGTATTTCAGCCGAAGTCTTCTTTAAAGCTAAGTACCCCATTGGGGAAACTTTTCTTGCCTCAGACTGATGTCAGACAAAGTTAATAATTGCATTTCTTGTGGGAAGCAAATACCACATAAGGATTTTCACTCTTACTGTATACCTTGCTTAGGGCCAGACCACGACATCTCGCCCTGCCGTTGTTGTGCTAGGCTTAACAAGCGCACTATTAAGCGCCGGGCGGAGTTCGCCCTTCATTATTTTGGCAAAAAATATAATTATATCATGTTGTCGGATGCACAGACGCCAGTTTTAGGCAAAAGACGCAAGGATAAGGATAGACATCCGAGGCCTGCACCGAGTACTGAGATCACGCTTAGGCCGACTACCGGTTCTCAGCGAGGCACCTACGCAGCCCCTGACTACCGATGAAACTATTTTACCGGCGACTTCAGTACCCAATGCCGCAGGATCCTCGATCTCCATTCCCACTGCAGATACCGACGCCACTCTTGGCGGGGAAACCGAAATTTTAGCGAGGCCTGCCATTTCTGAAGGCGTTTTCAGGCCTACCACCTCCACTATTAAATCATTCACTAAGTCTAAAGCTGCAATGAAAGTTAAAAAACAAGGTCCTCAGACCCTCTCTCAAAGCCCCATGCCTAAAAAACAGATGATTAAAATAGCTGAGGATTTGATTACTCTCATCAGGGGTTCTCAACCCCCCTCAGACAAAAGACCCAGGTTGGAGGAAAACTACCCTTCCTCAGACCAGGCTTCTATTACTTCAGACCATTCTGAGGACCCAGGATTACACCTATTCCCCATTTGAAGACTCTGATGCTGAGGAGTCTATTCCCTCGGTCTCCCCCCCCCCCTGAGGACTACTCTTTTGGGGAAACCCTGCATACATTGAGAGAGCACTTCCACTGGGAAGGCCAAGATTACTCAGATTCCAAGAAAAGGCTCAGGGAATTTCTACTACTTCCCCAGCATAGGCCCCTGGCTATTCCTCCTGTCTTAGATATTTTGGATGATGTGTATGCAGAAGCCAGTCTTAATCCAGACTTATTACCTCCAGCCCCTGTTAAACCAGACAGATATTACCGGGTTCCTGATTCTCACCAGTTCCTTTATAAAAGCCATACTGCTGACCCAGAAACAATTTCACAGGGTCCCAAGGGGATTAAGGCCTCTACTGCTAAAAACCCTTTGCCTTTTGAGAGAGATTCTAGAGCATTAGAAAGGTGGGGGAAACAGGTGTATACATTAGCCACTTTAACCATGAGGGCATTAAACTGTCAATTTCATATGTTAAAATACCAACAGTTCTTGCTATCTCAGCTGAAAGGCAAAATGACACAAACAGAACAACCAGACTTGAAAGAGTTGCAGGATTTGTTGCATGGAGCAGAACAAGTGGGGAAACATACCTTGCAGTGTGGTTTTGATGCTTTAGAGGCCTCATGCAGAGCTGCTGTCACAGGGTCTGTCATACGTAGACATGCTTGGCTCAAAGAGCAAACCTTACCAGATCATGTCAAAGCAAAGTTATTAGATGCACCACTACAAAAAGATGTATTGTTTGGTGTTAAAGCTGAGGAGGTACTAAAGAAAATGGAGGAAAAAGCGAAATCTATGCAAACAGTTAAAGATTTCTTGCAGGTGCAGCCTCCACGCTTCAGCAGAAACTGGCCTTCAAAAAATTGGTCCTTTCCAGCCATGGACAGACACCAAAGGGGCAGATATAGACGCCCAAGGGGTAGAGGACAACCTCAAGGATCTTACAGAGCTAGACAGTGGCAAACACCAGCCCCCAGAGGTGGAGAAGATAGACCACAGTCATTTAGAAAACAGATGCAATGACTTTCCCCTATGCCTGACAAACAAAGCTATAATGGCAGCACCTTTGGGCAGAAAACTGGCCTTATTTTCAAAAAAACTGGCACATTGTTACACAGGACAAATGGATTCTGGATATTATAGACAGAAGCTACAGGTTCCACTTTCACACCCTTCCAGAAATGAGAGGCATGCCAAACCTGCCACAAAATCAATGGGCAGAGGCACAAAGGCAAATTTCCGCTCTCATGGATATGAAAGCAGTTCAAGAGGTACCTGCAAAAGAACAAGGTCAAGGTTTTTATTCAAGACTATTTCTGGTACCAAGGAAGGACAAAGATTGGAGACCCATCTTAGACCTATCTATTCTAAACACATATCTAGAGGTACCAAAGTTCAGGATGCTCACATTACAGCAGCTTCTTCCCATGCTGGACAAGGAGTCTTGGCTGGTAACGCTGGACCTCAAGGAGGCATACCTGCATGTCCCTATCAGACAAGATTGCAGAAGATACCTCAGATTTCTTGCAGGTTCAACCCATTACCAATTCTCTGCATTGCCCTTTGGCTTATCTACTGTGCCCAGAGTGTTTACGAAATGCCTGGCATCAGTAATTGCCTTCTGCAGACAGTGGGGAATCCAAATCTACCCATATCTGGACGACTGCCTGATCCAAGCAGACAGAAAGGACCTTCTATCGCAACATCTGGCGTTTGTAATAAAACTGTTAAACTGCCTGGGGTACACGGTGAACAAAAAGAAATCAAAACAAATACCTTCTCAACAGATAATTTTCCTGGGTGCCAGCTTAAATACAACAACCCAGATGGCCTACCTCACGCCAGACAAACAAGGGCAACTTTCTCAATACTACAACAAAATGGCAACTTTAACCAGGCTAACTGCAAGGAAAATCCTGCAGGCTCTGGGGTTCATGGCATCTTGCATTCTACTAATACCATTTGCAAAGCTGCATATGAGGAAACTACAATGGTACCTAAAAAACTTATGGTCTCAGCACAGCCACAGCTTGGAAACAATTATACCACTCATTCCATGCCTTCAAAGGGAATTTTTCTGGTGGGCTCAAGCATGCCAAAGAAACACAGGTCTTCCTTTCTGTTTACCACAAGCAACTCAAATCATCACAACAGACACCTCAGACTACGCCTGGGGAGCACACATGGCAGGTCAGTGTATTCAGGGAAAATGGTCCCAAAAAGAGATGCACCTACACATCAACCAAAAAGAGATGCTAGCCGTGCAAAATGCTCTTATGACCTTCAAAGACCTACTGTATCCAGGCCAGCTATTAATAAGGACAGACAACACCACAGTCATGTGGTACATAAACAAACAGGGGCAACGCATTCATACCCCCTGTGCAGGCAAGCCATGACCCTGTGGAACACAGCACTGGAATTACAAATTCAACTACAGGCACAATTCCTGCCAGGGAAGGAAAACACACTGGCAGACAACCTAAGCAGAAATATGACAGACCCACACGAATGGAAGGTGCATCCTCAAGTCTTCTCAAAGATAACTCAGGCATGGGGACAGCCAGACATAGATCTATTTGCTACCCACAGAAATTACCAGTTGGAAAAATTCTGCTCAAGGACCTATCATCCACAGGCCTGGAAAGTGGATGCACTCTCTTTCAATTGGACAACATTGACAGTCTATGCCTTCCCGCCTCTACTGGCCAAAGTCCTATTAAAAATCAGAGCAGAGAGGCCACAAATGATTCTCATTGCTCCAGACTGGCCATGACAGCACTGGTATCCTCTCCTAAAGAGCCTGTCACACTCACCACCATGGATCCTTCCTCAAGTTCCTCTTCTGTTGTCCCAGCACAACTACAAGACCCTTCACAGCCA
This sequence comes from Protopterus annectens, assembly GCF_019279795.1. Taxonomy (NCBI): domain Eukaryota; kingdom Metazoa; phylum Chordata; order Ceratodontiformes; family Protopteridae; genus Protopterus; species Protopterus annectens. The sequence continues at coordinate 336,391,387 of NC_056744.1, read as the reverse complement.
GCTCAGAACTCTAAATCTAGCTGCATGGAGAATACCTTAATTTACCAACAAACTCTCCTCTCCAAGGAGGTACAGGATGTCATGTTGGAGGCCAGGAGACCCTCTACTAGAAAAACATACTCCGCCAAATGGAAACAATTTTGTTCCTGGAATCAAGCAAAGGGTCAGAATCCTTGGGTAATAAATATACCTCAGATTTTACAGTACCTAACTGAGATGTTAAACAGTGGCCTCTCCTTCTCTTCCATCAAGATCCATGCTTCAGCCATTTCAGCACAATACAAAACGGATCCTCCTTTATTCTCACATCCTCTATTAAGGCAGTTCCTCAGAGGGGCAAAAAATATAAAACCCCCATGGAAACCACCAACTCCAGCTTGGGACCTCAACTTCGTATTGGAGAAGCTGACACTGCCTCCTTTTGAGCCGGCTTCTTCAGCAGAGCTACAATACTTGTCATGGAAAACAGCCTTCCTTCTGGCTATTACCTCAGCACGCAGGGTTTCGGAGCTACAGGCCCTCATGGCTGTGCAACCATTCATCATTTTCCATCAGGACAGGGTTTTCTTACGAACCAACCCTACCTTCATGCCAAAGGTAGTATCCAATGTGGCTTTGAATCAGTCTATTCATTTACCTATCTTTTATCCAAATCCACAGAACAAAGGAGAGAGGCTACTACATTCCTTGGGCATTCACAGGCAACTTCGTTATTACTTGGACAGAACAAAGTCATTCAGAAAATCTGAGCAGCACTTTGTGTCCTATGCTACAGGTGCTCAAGGAAAGGCTATTTCCAAACAGACTATTTCAAAATGGATAGCCCACTGCATACGCTTTGTTATTCATTTCATGGAAAATCAGTGCCTGTATACATCAGATCCCACTCCACCAGGGCTACAGCTACCTCAGCAGCTTTCCTCAGGGGGGTCCCTACCAAGGACATTTTGGAAGCAGCTACTTGGAGTTCAGTGCACACTTTCTCCAAGCACTACCACCTTCCACTATACTCAAAATCTAGAGCGGGCTTTGCCACAGCAGTCCTGCAGGGCATTCTAGCCCCTCCTAATTCCACTTAGTACCAGCCACCCTTACTTAGCTTTGGGATTCTACCCAAGTGTGATGACTGCAGCTGTATGCACAATGAACATAGTACAGTTTTGTACCTACCATAAATGTAGATGTTCGAGTGCGCATACAGCTGCAGTCCAGATTACCCTCCCTCCATCCCCTCTTAGGACAGGGCTTATGACAAACACCTTTAACATACAACCTATTTGGGGTATTCCTTTATGGTGTATTTGCTTGCAACTACTGTTTTGATTTATCTGCTTATGTATGTTTGCATGGCATCATGTTTTGCCTTCCTTTCTGGGGGCACCTGACATCTGAGGCAAGAAAACTGAAGAAAATGGCGTCGGCTGCCTCTTTTATACCCCTGCCGCACTGACTTCAGGGAAGAAGCGACGACAACCGACGCCGGACCTAGACTTTGGAATTCGGCCGACCGAGGACCCGCCTGATGGCAGGATAACCCAAGTGTGATGACTGCAGCTGTATGCACACTCGAACATCTACATTTATGGTAGGTACAAAACTGTACTTTCTCCGCTAATATAGGTGGTAATGAAGAGATGGATGCATTTTATGGGCGAGATTAATACTGCAACAGAAAATGTTGGGGCTTTCATAAAACCAAAGAGCTCTGCAGTACCTAAGGGGAACACAGTTACGTTTTAATGCACTGTACAAGTTCTTATTATAGACTACTTAGCAGAGATGTCTAGATATTTTCTGAGGCGCTTGAGTTTAGCTTTTGAGTGTAGCTGTTTCTCTGGGCTACATCAAGATGAGAACACACACCACTCGTTAGCTTTTGCGATTTATGAAATGTAACTAGACTGAAAGCTATTTATGATTATTGGCTTTAAATCTTTTTGTAGAATGGAGGCTGTGCTAGACTGTAAGTTTACTCAGTGTTGATGGTGTTTCTAGGACACTTATGGAAAATACTTTCATGTTTGCCATATTCCCTGTTGGTTTTCTTGATGGCTAGATTTGATTGAATCTTGGCTAGAAGACAGGGACATATAGTATAGGGTATTAGGATTATGTACATGTGCGGTATACTGGATGCTAGCCTTTATGCATATTTCATTCTAAGGTATTTCTGTCTGAGACATAATGGAATAGCTTATGACTTAGAGAAATGTATCAGAGCTGCTTGAATTGCTGGTACATAGGAATCTGTTATTTGATGTAGATAGAAAAGAGGACTTCAGAAAAATAAGGATATGAATGACTGCATACTGAAATGTTTCAGTGATGAGGATTGTAAGTAATATTCTGTAAGGGCAACAGGTTGAACACGATTGCCTGTACACTGACATGGGGTCTGCAAGGTGGTGGAAAGGGAGTACTGCATTTGCACAAGTGATGTATATACAGGACATTTATAGATCTAGGAAGGAAGTTGGTTATGGAAAAGGAATCAGGACAGATCAGTGGAATTAAAGATGAAGTGATTAAAATGAGTTACGAAGAAAGAATGTTGATCAGTAGAAGGGATGATTACTTGACTACATTGTATTAATTTTTCATTAATTATTTTATTTATTTTTAATAAAGATACATCCATTCTAGTTGTTATAAATGTAGGTTTGTTTTGAATAATAAAGTTGGTGTTCAAAATTCAGCATCATGTTTTCCAGGCTTATGATTAAAGATGCCAAATGAAAATGCCCTAAGCTTAAAATGACGTGTTCAGTGGAAGCAAGTAAATCTCACCATAGTAAAGGAGATTGTCTGTATCAAGATTATATATATTAAGTTTTGAAACATCGTTGTCTAGATCAAGGTAATGCTAAGATGCTTTTACTCAGAATGAACAATGATCATATCATGGTAATTTGTATATTTGTTTGTCTTTGATGGTGGTTGTTGTCTCTTTCGGCTTATCCCGGTTAGGGGTAACCACAGCGGAACTCCGGTCTGCTAATGTTTGGTAGTGGATTTTTACGTGCCGAGTTACCAGGCCTGACGCACAACCTTCAACGAAGGTACGCCCATTGATGCATGTCTCCACGCAGAAGACGCTCAAGCTGAGAATCGAACGGGACAACGTCTTGCTGTGAGGCGATAAAGCTACCGCAGCACCACTACCGCAGGTTTTGATGGTAAAAACCTGAATAAAGATTGTTTAGAAATGCACTGTCATGGTATGTACTTTGAGAGTATTTCCCTGGCTTTTACAGAAAAAGGTCTGTGTCCTAACATCTACCTAGTTAACAGAATGCAAGAAAATAATTTCAGTTGTATTCCACTCAGTACAAAAGAAAGTTACCTGACCATCTGAATGGTTAATAAAGTAGAGTTAGCAGTGGGTCCAGGAATTGGTAAGGTCATGCATGCATTCAGTGGGTGTGTCCTTTGAGCAGCTATTCTTTTTATGGAAAGGTTTTGTTTCTCTCTCTACCGTTTGCACCCTACACCTGGCAGGCATTGAGCCTCTTACTCTCTGTCCACTCATTAAAGTTTCCTGTCATACCTTAACTTGTGCCGGGACAAAGAGTAATACAGCACAGTGGGCACTATCTAGGCAGCTTATGAAGAGTGGCTACTTTTTTGGTAGGACCTTTGGAGTGCATTGTAGCGGCCTGAATGACCAGACCTCTTACAGTGCAAACCCCTTCAAGTGTCCATGTTTCTATGCTTACCTCAGTGCCTGTTACAACACTCAAAACTCATCTTTACACTGTTGTTTGCAGACACCTCATCTTCTTTGAGTCTCTGGGCACTGCAGTAGGACCAAGCTATGAGTTATCTGGGTCACAGTGAGCGATGTATCCCTTTGGTTCACAGAGCAGATTAAACTGACTGTTTAAGTGATCCTCTGCATAGGGAGAGAGGGTTCACAACAAGTATCTAGACTTTTTGGGCAAAACAACAAGTCTCTTCTTTAATCTAAAAAGGGAGACGTATCAATTGTCACTGTCATGAAACCATTCTTGTGTTCATGTACGTAATGAATCCACCAACATTGCATATATTTGTTGGTTATTTGGACTCCAGGTGGTGGTATCTGATTTTTTGAATAAGCCATATTACTCCGGTAGGAAGTGACTTAATATGTCAGAGAAATAAAGCAGATTGGGCCGAGAGAATGACTTGCTAAATTACAAAGCCAAATATTTAATTGAGTGAGGCCCTTCGTTCCAGTACATCGATAACTTTTCAGTGCAGTGATTCTAGCACTAATGGGCTGAGAGAATTTTTCTAAATTACAAAGCCAGAAATTTAATTGAGTGAGGCCCTTCATTCCAGTACATCGATAACTTTTCAGTGCAGTGATTTCAGCCATCTATTAGTGGTACCTATATAAAAGTGTTTTCTGTCACCATTTCATGCTTAGAACAAAATTAAAGTAAATGCTGTGTTACCATAACACTGTTACTGTATGGTTAAAGATTCAGTCATAAGCAATGGCAACATCTTAACCTAAATTAATCTGTATCTTCATCAACTTTTATTTAAATTTTTAGGACTGGACAGATATATTTCTCTTCTTGTGGGTGCTCAGAGTATCCGAGATGTCATAGCATTTCCCAAGTCTTTCCGAGGTCGAGATCTAATGAGTGGCTCTCCAGACTGGGTGTCCAGTGATGACCTGAAACCGTACCACGTCCAGGTCAGCTGGCCTGCTGACTCACAGAGTGAGATACCTGATGAAGAAACCTACAATGTTAGAAGATGGTGCTATGCTTTGAAATTGGACAGAGAAACAAGTCTGAATGCAGCTGATTGTAAAAATGCACCTCAAAACAGTACTGATATTTTAAAATGGCATACTCTGCAGTTTCCTTTCAGAAGGCCAGACATCCCTGTGTTTGCAGAGGAGGATTGCTCCGAATGGTTGGAGATCTGCAGTACTCCGTGCTTATTTCTGAATTAAGGCTCGCTAACTGTGCTTTAGTTCATGTAATGTAATCATTAATTTCATTTCAACTGTCTGTGACATTTTATTGTGTAGATTGTGAACTAGGATGCATGCATTTAATGCAAATCAAGGCTTTGTGTTATCATTTTTACAATGTTAAGATAACAGAAACCAGACACTTAATGAATAAACCTAGGTGCACTGTGGTGCATATGGTTTTGCACTAATGAATTATTTTCTTATTCTATATTTTTTACAGAAATAAAGATTTTCATGTTAAATTTGTAATTCTCTTCTATTGGATTAAGTTGGAACACAGTAGAGATTTAGACTTTTACTTAATAGTGGTTAGATGCAAATCTAACGGTGGTTAACTCTCCCCTGAAATTAATATTTTTTGGCAAGAGACCTACTTTTACTTTTATTTTGCTAACAATCCTATAAAGAAAGAGGGTGCATTTTCCTTATCTTGAGCATCTCTCTGAGCAAGAATAAACCAAATCCCCTGAGGGAAACCGAATTCTGAAAAGTTGTCTGTATCAGTGGTTCTTTTTTTGTTGTTGCTGCTTTTCTGCCCAAGGTCATGACCTCAGTATGAGGAGTTAACAGAACAGCAGCAATAGATCTGTTTCTTGCATTGCATAATTTAGTCTCCCTCTTGTATGTATTTATCAATATAAACACTTTGAAACTATTCGTAAATTTATAAAGACTATGTATGCTTCATGCAGCAGTGTATATGGACGATGGTATGCTATTGTTCTGTATTCACACTGTTGGATGAGTTGAGACGATCTCTCAGAGAACTTTCCAGGGTTTTTCCATTAGCTGGCATCAGATACAACTGAGAGGTTATGACTAGCTGCAAACATAATATATTCAAGATGTTTCTGTCTGCACTGGCATTGTTTCCCTGCAATCTTTTAATCACTTGAAAAACTATGAACAGCTGTCCTGGCTCTATTTCAGGAACATTTTATTATTTTATTACTCTGATATTGTCATCATAGGTGGTGAATATATGTGGTAAACCTGTGTTATGTTTTTAACTGGTAGATGTTTTATAAAATAACATTTGAGTGTAACAGAGGATTATGATTGGGTCCCCGAGCATAGTCAACTTATCATGTACTCATGACCTGGATGCCAAAAAATTCACTTTGAGAGCAAAACCCGAGAGGTAAATTCTTGACAGCCATGTTGATAACACATAATATGGGTTATGACTGGTCAGACCTGATCATAATTCTTTGTAGCTCTTGGAGCTTTATCTGGTCCTTCTAGTACCAGTTATGAAAAAAAAAGTGTAAGAGTACAAAATATTTTACCAGCTTTCAAAGCCTTTGAAAACCAGTAAGATATTTAATTCATGTCAGAAAGGAACAGTCCCGCTGCAGAACCAACATGCTTAAAAGCTGTTAAACACTTCTTTTTGCTTGTAAGTATGGCAGAGTGAAGTTCTGACAGGTTTTAAAACTATTTTACCATCTATTACTGTTCTTTGACATCCAGCACTGCCAAATGTTAATCCCTAGTGCAAGATCTGATCTTATCAGCATGTACAGGTACTTATCAAAAACTTAAGCACCTTTCTGATGCCAGAAAGGTGCTTAACATGCTTGTCTTTTTCCTACCATTCCGTGCACTGCACCATTATTTATACTTATTCCAAGAATTTTGAATTTCAAAATCAGAGAAAAGTATGTGTGTACAGCGTCATACAGTATCAGTCTCCGCTTGTATTACAATAAATCTGTGTAAAATTTGTAAGCAACATGAACAAAGACATTTCCAAAGCAGAGGTTTTTCCTTAACCTCCAGATATAGCCCTTACAATACTTCTGACACATTATTACCTACTTAAATGTATAGAAACATATACAACTACTGATATATTCAAATATGACTAACTATAATCACGCAAAGAAATATGTCAGCAAAGATTTATTGTATTTTAAAGCACATAATCCTTGAATACAGTTTGATTTCTCAGAAATTTTACAAAAGGGCTGTCTGTGCATGGCAATGGCTTGTAATAATCTGAACCAGTATGGTCCTTTTTTCCTGACATATAATTTCATGGAAATTCAGCCTTAGTTCTTGCTTGCTGTGTGCTTACCTTTGTTTTTTCCTTTCACGTTACAAGAAAGTTACAGGTTCAGGCCTAATTTCTATCTTGTGCTTCTGCAAAAATAATTTGTATTTTTTTTTTTTTAGGTGTGGCAGTGAAATAGTAAGCTGTTTTCAAATGATGTGATGTTATTTTGTGGACTCTGGTGGTAGAGCACCATAAATAAAAAAAAACAGTAAGCTGCCAAATGGAAAAGCTCCTTCCAATGACTCAGACTTTACCTCAGAAGATCTGAAACTATTAGGCTCAAGGTTAGCAGTGGAAGTAGCCAGTTCTATGACATAGAAGGATAGGTTCATAGGTCGTTATTAGCCTAACGACCACTAGGGTCCTTACAAGCTTCCCACTCTAAACCTTTTGGGTCCCTGAGTATCATGGAGGGCTTGTTAGTAGGGAAGTAATCAAGGATTTTTTTGGGGGGCGGGTTAGGATAAAACTTTTCTTATTGTTAGCCTCTGTCCATAAGAAGCATGGGGACCAGATTGGGGGGGGGGGTAAATTTATGATTTCTCATCCAATTGTACAGGTTTCATTTGAGGAGGGTCAGGGGGTGAACTCTGTTTTACATGGCTGGGGAGCCTATTCCATAGTGTCGGGTGCTGGTTGTTTTGCATATGTGCAACAGATCCATTAGGGCTGGGTCTGAGGAAGCCCTGTAATCCAGGCAAAGACTCCTTCTCAGCAGCCTGTAGGAGACTGCCTAAAGGCTCTATCACTGTATTCAGTCAGTGTAGCACAGGGAATTCATGCCCTAAAGTCTCCTGGTGAGAAACCTTTGTGGGTGTTCCAACTCTTGCAAGTGTCTGGTTAGATACAGTCTAAAGGGGGCACTGTATTCAGTGACAGGTCTAATAAGAGCTGAGTAGAGTGGTACTATAACTTCCTTGGACCTGGATGCCATGCTCTTACAAGTTGGCCAACAAAGAATGATTTTCTTAGATATGTATTGATCAAATGCCAGATTGCTGTCTACATGTGTTCCCAGATCCTGCACTACTGGGTCATCTCTCTCACGGGTGTTTTATCGATGGAGTAATTAACTTGGTTTACTGGGTCAACTCTCTCAGGGGTGTTTCATCGATGGAGTCATTAACTTGGTTTGGCAGTTTCCCAAAGGACATTATAATGCGTTTTTTAGCATCGGGTTTTAGGCCATGGCTTTTGGCACCAGTCATATGTCTGTGTTAAACTCTCTTGCGAGAAGTTGATGTCTTGGGAGGAATCTATAGTAGCTCCCAATTTTACAGTCCTCTGCAAACTTAGTGAGTTAGAGGCCTTGAATGTTAGCCATGACTTCCAAGAAGTAGATTCCAAACAGGAGAGAGCCTAGCACAGAGCCCTGGGGTACTCACAGGTGACCGGTCTTTTCGTGGAGGTGGTCTCACCGATCCTGACTTGGATGCTGTCTGTGACCTATCTATTAGTCCATTAAGTTGTATAGGGATTAATGCCTAGCTGAGAGACCTTGTTAACAACACCTGAGTTGGGGTACTGTATCAGATGCCTTGGGCAAGTTAAGATCAGCAGTATGCACTGTTTTACTCTCATACATTGCTGTGGTGACCCTCTCAAAGAAGCTAACCAGCTTAAGTAGGCATGACCTTCCCTTAAACCCAAACTGTGATGGGGCTAGTGTCCCTGTTTATCATTTCCATGATGATTCATTCCATGCCTTTGCATATTACACTTGTTAGACTGTTGGATCTTTAGGTTCCCGAGTCAGTTAATGATAAACCTTTATGGAGGAGAATGCATTACCTCCATTCACTTGGAACACAGGCTGTTTAAAGGCTGTATTTGAAGAGTGCCTTAAGTTATACGGGCAAAAGGTAGCTACAGCTATGGGAGCACATTTTTCTGTCCATTTGCTAATGTTTTTATGGGTATGGTGGAAGAAGAATGTATATTTTCTCATGCTTTTCCTCCACACACAAGTTATAAAGTATTTAGACACACAAATGATTTGATATTATTACATAAAGTAAGGAAGATGCTAAATTTCTTGTGCAAGCTCTACTACATCATAACAGCTTTAATTTGATATTTGAGTAAGAAATTCAACAGAAGAGTATTCATTTTTAAATATAAAATATACATAACACAGATGTGGAAATTGTTCCATACATTCTTTAACTGAGAGAAAAGTTGATTACATTAATGACTCAAAGGTAGATACTGTAGCAAAATGTACTTGTTATACAGAAGAGGTTATAGATGTTATTAAATGTTCCTTTGACGTAGTATAGACAGGTGAGACAAAAAGAACATTTCAAGTTAGGTTACAGGAACACATAGAAATGAGAGAAAAATAAAAGGCTGGAGAATCCAAAAGCTAGAAGTATGTGGGCGAAACATAATGGTAGCATTAATAAACTAAAAGTTACTATTTCAGAGCGTGTATTAATGACCGACAGACATATAATGCTAAACAATGTTTATTTTAAAATTTGATACATTGAAGCCAAAAGGGTTAAATAATGAGCGCTGGTTTAAAGTAAATTGAGATGAGTTTTATAATTGTATGTGTCACAGGATTTTTTTTATTTACAAATAATTGTTGTTAAGTTATGCGGTTTTACTCAGTCATGTTTTATACTAGATTAAAAAAAAAAAAAAAGATAAAATGCTAACTACAGCCCAGGATGGGTTTGATTAGCTGCTCAGGTCTTTGAGGCGCTGGCAGGAAGGGATAGGCATGTGCATTCTGAGATGGGAGAGCAGTCACTTAGGCATGTCCTGCATGCAATCCCTGGGGGGGTGCGGTCCACAGAAGATAGTAGACCTTTGACAGCACAAGGAGAGTAAGGGAGCTGTTCCGCATTGAACAGAAGTAGCTCCACTTTGCGATTAATGATTGGCCCATATGCCGGTATATGAGCCAATCAAAAATCACAAAGCGGAGCCTGTTTTGCCGGGATTTTCAAAAGGCAGTGCGGGACTCGGGATCGGGCTGTTGATCTTGGGACAGTCCCACTCAAATAGGGACATCTGGCAACCCTGGTTAGGTCATTCAGAATCTCCTCATAGCCAGGTTGCTGGTAAGGACGCAAGCAGTCCTCACAGATGCCTGAGTAAGCCTGCCAGATATCTCTTGCCTCAGTGGTTCTGGAGACTCCCCACCAGGGAGGAATGACTGTGAAAGAGTCTGCTGGGGGAAACTTAATGGGTGGCAGGCAGAGGGACTAAAAGAATATAGATCTCTAAATATTTAATAATCAATATATATATATAATATGCATGAAGAATAATACATCACTGCAGTCAATTTAATTCACAATAGTACACTGTGCTTCAACTAATGCCTTCTGAGTAAAACCACATAACTTAAAAACAATCATTTGTAAATTAAAAAAAAATCCTGTGACACACAATTACAAAACTCATCTCAATTTACTTTGAAACAGTACTCATTATTTAACCCCTTTGGCTTCAATGTATCAAATTTTAAAATAAACATCATTTAGCATTATATGTCTGTCGGTCATTAATACACGCTCTGAAATAGTAACTTTTAGTTTATTAATGCTACCATTATGTTTCGCCCACATACTTCTAGCTTTTGGATTCTCCAGCCTTTTATTTTTCTCTCATTTCTATGTGTTCCTGTAACCTAACTTGAAATGTTCTTTTTGTCTCACCTGTCTATACTACGTCAAAGGAACATTTAATAACATCTATAACCTCTTCTGTATAACAAGTACATTTTGCTACAGTATCTACCTTTGAGTCATTAATGTAATCAACTTTTCTCTCAGTTAAAGAATGTATGGAACAATTTCCACATCTGTGCTACGTATATTTTATGTTTAAAAATGAATACTCTTCTGTTGAATTTCTTACTCAAATATCAAATTAAAGCTGTTATGATGTAGTAGAGCTTGCACAAAAAAATTAGCATCTTCCTTACTTTATGTAATAATATCAAATCATTTGTGTGTCTAAATACTTTACAAGTTGTGTGTGGAGGAAAAACTTGAGAAAATATACATCTTCCATCATACCCATAAAAACATTAGCAAATGGACAGAAAAATGTGCTCCCATAGCTGTACCTACTTTTTGCCTGTGTAATTTTCCTGTAAACTTATAAAAATATACATTAAACAAAACAACTCAAAAATGTATTGTGCAGTACTACCTAAACAAAGATATTTATTTGAAGCCTTTAACCATATTTATGTTTTATATTGGTATATAAACTATTTACATCGACAGTCAGTCAAATCCCACTGTTTAACCGTTTAACATCATCAAAAAAAGTTGATTTGAATGCTTTATATAGGATGGTAATTTTAAAACATAAAGTAATAAAAAAGTATTTATCATTTTGCTGACAATCTGCTAATAACTCCCACAGGCAGTCACATTGGGTCTCCCTGGGTGTATTTTTTTTTTTTTTGGATTGAAGTAGGAACAAGGAATTTTCTTATTGTTTGCATCGCACAATAAACCTAACCCATCATGTGTTAAACACCCATCTTCTCCAACTGGCTTTAGTCAAAAATAACTTGTTAGCAAAGTCCCAGCAGGGAAAAGGCTCCAACATATTACATTTTTAAACAGACATTCAGTTAAGACACATGATCTGATATTAAGTAATACACATTAACAATTATGCATAAATTTGCTAATTAGGTTCATAGGTAGGTACTATGCTATCGGCCCAAGGCCCTAAGTAAGCCTAGCCAACAAGGTTCCCTGGCTTATGCCACCCAAGAAAGTTAATTTCTTGTGCCCCTGTCAAACAGACCCACAGAAGTGATCCTCGAGATGTATTTCCTATTTCCCAGCCACTCATCAAGATTTTTCTTGAAGAGTAATAATGAGGAACTTTGCTTGACATAGATGGGTAGCTTGTTCCAGAGTATAGGAAGTCTCTGGGACAGGAATCTATCCCTCCAGCATGTCCTATTTATTGTGGTAGCAAGGTTTAGGTCCCTACAGCGTGTAGCTCAGAGGGATTGGGATTTCTTTAGGTATAGCATGTCCAACAGCTCTGGGTTTAACATAGCTTTATACGTTAAGCAGAGATCTCCTCGGCGTAGGCAATATGCTACAGAGTAAAGCTGGAGTTTTTTTAGACGGTCAGTGTAGGGTATCTGTTTGAGGCCAGTAATCCTCTTTGTGAGGTACTTCTGTGGCCTTTCCAGCTACTGCAGATGTCTTGTGAGGTACATTCCAAAAGAGGCGTTGTACTCTATAATGGGTCTAATGAGTGCCGAGTAGAGGGGGAAAATTACCTCTTTTTTTTTCCTGGATGAGAACCCTTTTTTGATGAGGTGTGCCACATTGAAGGATTTCCTGACTACTGTGCAATGTGATTATCAAAGGAGCCTACTGTACCGGTTGGGAGGGTGGCCTAATGATTAAGGTGTTTGCCTTGCAAACACAAGGTTCAGGGTTTGAGTCTCACAAGGGATAATTGGCTAGGCTTAAAGTGGCTCGCAAGGGCAGTTAGCTTAGTACTAATCTATGAACCTATGAACACCTGGGTTCCAAGGTCTCTTATCACACATTTGGCATTAAGTAGACTGTCGTTTATGTGGTAGTTCATGGGTACAGATTTTTTACCAAAGGGGATGACAATGCACTTTTTGGCATTGAGCTTGAGGCCATGCCTCTGACACCAGGCATCTGTCTCAGTGAAGCCCTTCTGTAGGATGTCCACATCATTTGGGGACTCTACTATGGCTCCTAGTTTACAGTCATCTGCAGACTTCGTTAGCCAGATGCCTACTGTGTTAATCTGTACTTCAGATAAGTAGATATCAAACAGGAGAGGTCCCAGGACTGAACTCTGTGGTACTCCACTTGTCACTAGCTTGAAGTCAGATTTAGAGTCTGCAACTTTTACAGTGTGGGTTCTGTCAGTGAGCCAGTTGGCAGCCCATTTTGTGATGTAAGGATTTATACCTAGTTTAGTGAATTTAGCTATAATTCCAGAATGGGGGATGGTGTCAAAAGCCTTGGCAAGGTCAAGATAGGCTGTGTGAACCACCTTACCCTCATCTACAGTGACTGCCTCAAAGAAGTGGATCAGGTTCAGAAGGCATGATCTGCCTTTCACAAACCCGAACTGGGTGGGGTCCAGAGTTTGGAGGTTACCAATATCTTTGTTTATGAGTTCCATGATGATACGTTCCATGGCCTTGCAGACCAGGCTAGTCAGGCTAATAGGGCGATAGTTCCCAGGATCAGTGGTGGCTCCCCCTTTGTGGAGTGGGATAACTGTTGCTGTGTGCCATTCAGTGGGCACAAAGCCTGACGTGAGACTATGGTTGAACATGGTGCTTAGGTGGGGATCCAGTTCGTTCTGAAGTTCATGTAAAACGCAACCTGGGATGTTGCCGGTCCCATGGATGCTGTGTTTTTGGTTTTAGAGAGTGCAGATTTTACCTGCATAGATGTGATTACAGGGACTCTGCTTTCTTTATGTATAGATATGGGCACTTCACGGGGTGAGAGGGGCTAAAGTTAGCACTGAACCTATCTGCCAGGATGTTGGCAATATCAGTTGGTTCTGTAATTTTCGTGCCATTGTGCTGTAACTCAGAGCAGATCTGGGTGTTGCTATTGAGATTCTTGACATAGCTATAGAATGTTTTGTGGTTGCCTTTAGAATCAGTGGCGATTTTGTTTTCGTAGCTAGCTTTGGAGGATCTTATAAGGGATCTCAGCTTCTTACTGAGGCTGACCAGGGGAGCTCCTCCACTCATGGGATTTTACTCTCTTTCGCAACAGTTTCATCCTTCTTTTGTAGAGTTTATTTATGGCAGGGGACCACCAGATTGGCTTCCTTTTTTTTGGAGGATAGCGTCTTGATTCTGTTTGGGGTAGCACGATCCATGTACTCATGTAAGTGCTTATAGAGTGCATTTGTGTTGGATTCAGCAGTCGTAACTGTATTGTCCATCTGCATGGGTGTCATGAAGCTCACCACTTCTGTCTTAAGAATCATGAAGTTGGCTTTGGAGAAAAATTTTACTGTGGTTTCCTTAATGGTGGGTGGGGGCAAGATGCGGATATCTAGGGTGATTAGCTTATGGTTGGATCTGACCAACGAGGAGTTGACTTCAGGTGTCTAACACAGGTCAAGTCATGTTGGTAATGATTAGTTCTAGGATATTGGTGCCCCTGGTGGGGGTGTGGATAAGTTGATCCAGGGCATTGAGCGAAGGAGTTGGTACATGAATAGCTTTCCCAGTTAATGGTGGGGTAGTTGAAATCGCCCATTATTAGGGTGTTTAGTTGAACCCTAATATTTTCCAGCATATCAAGAAAAGAGGAGTGGGAATCGTGAGGTATGGTGGGGGATCTGTAGCAAGCTACAATTTGGATTGCAGTTTTGCTCAGAGTTAGTTGCACTTGGATAACCTCTGATGCATTATGCTGTGCAACTAGCCTGAAGGTGTGGATATCCTTAATGAATATGGACAGCTCCGCCTTTGGTGTTCTCGTCCAGGTTAGATGGCTGAAAAGTGTGATATGAGTTATAGCCTGATAATGCAGGGGTGCTCTCTAGAGTCTTGAACCAGGTCTCAGTCACTGCACAGATATCAATGTTCTCCATTTTAAGAAGTGCCTCGAGTGAGTGCATTTTGAGATTTAGACTGCTAGCATTGAGTAGCATTACCCTCATATTTGCTTACCTGTTCCTCTTATGGAGGTGAATTTGTCATTTGAACCTTGCCTAAAAAAGGCACTATAGGGGTGGCAAGACCCTTAGCCAGCATCCGGAATCCCAGGTGTGACAAGTGCAGGCCATCTCTGGCAAAGCATCGTGGTCTGTCGACCATATCTTCCCAGGCAAAGACATACTGGATCCCCTTAGAATGACACCAGAAGCTTAGCCAATTGTTGAAGTCAATCATTTTGTCCTTGTACTGCGGTATCATTCTGGGTGATGGCAGGATGCTACTCAGGGCTAGGGTCATACCTGCCTGGGCTACAAGATTGGAGAGCTCTTCCATGTCTATTTTCATGTAGTCCAGGGAGGTACGTCTCAGGTCGTTCACACCAACATGGACAATGACAGAGTCATATTTGTACTTGTTGTGGAGTGACCTGAGTGTGTGGGTTATGTGCTGCATCTTGGCAACCGACAGTAACCTTCTCCTTGTTTAGCCTGGTGAGTGGGATATCAGTGTGCCTGACTATAGAGTCACCTATGACTAGTGTGTTGGGTACGTTGTTTTGCCTTATGGGCTGTGGTTTACTGGCACACTGAGTCTGTGGGCTGTGTGTCATTCATATTAAATAAAGGCAGCCATCAACAGTATAAAAGATACCTATGCTTTTAGTAGATGTGGAACATTGAGCATTTGAAGAGTTGTATTATGGAGTTTGTCAAATAGATAGTGGATCATGTGATTAGTGCATACAAATGCAAAGAAATGGGAGTGCGGGAAGGAATTGAATAGAGCATAAAATGTTTATATTGTAGTTCAGTGCCAGGCTATTAAGCAGGTTCAGAGACAATTATGTATGGATATCATAGGGTTTCCATTCGAAGTGTACAGGTAAGGATGAGCGGTGTCAAATTATGCATTTGGCTTGGAGTTGCTCATAAAATTATTCAGGTATTGGAGAAGGCTGGTTGTTGTTCATAGGCTTATGAGTGAAGAGAAATAGTATGAAGATACGGCAAGCTGGAGATGACAGTGGTATTGATCCTGGACACATACAGGAGCGGATTGGCCACAGTGGTGAGCAAATTCTTTTATGTTGTGCAAACGTATAAGTAAGGGCATGGCATCTAGGTCCAAAGAGGTCATTATCCCACTGTGCTCCCTCCATGTCAGACCAATCATAGACTACAATGCTCCCTTCAGTAAGTACCTGACCACACATATGCAACAACTAGAGTGACCTCAGTGGTACCTTACAAAAAGAAAAATAGAAGGTGTAACAAACCTATGTTATACAGTGCACCTTAAAGCCCTTTTCCTCTACTCAGTCTACTGTAGATTGCTGACATGTGATCTATGCCTGGCTTACAAGGGATCTGCAAACCCCACACTTATGAATCTCCTGCATATTCGTAACTCAAACAGTACCAGAAATGCAAGGTGTAAGGACCTGAATTTTGTCTCTGACGTAACAGAACATGCTAGAGAGACAGCTGTTTGTCCCTGAGACTCTGCCCCTCCTATGAAACAGGCTTTCCATCCATGTGAAGCTGAGTTTGTCTATTACCCAGTTTAACTGCAACCTAGACCAGTGGATGGGAAATGTGAAATTTACACCAGGCCTGGCACCTATGTCCCTTATGGAAAGAGATTCCTTATAAATGCCTGGCACTCTATGTCCTACCTGGATACAGGACATCATTATTCTTTCGGGAAAACTTGGCTGGCCTTAGAAAGGCCCCCCTGCGTTTTTACCATAACCTAGCAATCTATGAATCTATTTCATAGGAAAGGTTTTACTTCTGTTTTAAATGAGTTACATTCTAAGTGGATTTCAGTGGTAGTAGGATGTGATTCCATAGTTTAGCTATACTACTTGAATATAGAGAGTCACCTGCATTACTAGATGATTTGCTTATAGTAATTAATAATTATCTAGAGCATAAAATTCTATTGAGGAAGTAGTATTGCATCAAGTTGTTAAGGGCTGGGCAATTTTCTGGCTTACAGAAAAGCCTGTGTGTTATAGTTAGCTGAGAGAGAGAGATAGCTGATGTGGTACTTTTAACCAGATAAATTCTGTGAGGCCTGGGCAGTGATGTGTTCTATTATAGTTTACTGCAAATTTGGCTATTTTATTATAACATTGCTCAGGTTTGGATAGGTGTGAGATTCAAAGGTTAGTGAAGATATGGGCAGCATAGAGAAGAGATGGCAGTAAGAAAGTAGAAGCTATACATCATCTGGCTGTGTAAGTGTATAATATACCTAGTTTTGATTAATTTTATTAACCACACATGATACGTAGTGGACAAATTTCAATGGTTACATATTATAGCACTGAGCAATTTTGTGAGGTTTTCTTCTATCACGTGGTGTTGGCAGAGACAATAGTGAATAGTGCTGTTTTGGCAGAGAAGTGTTTTAGGGTAAAGAGTGGTCATTTAGTTGTGTATGGTCTTGGACTTAAGAGAGATTTGGCAGAGTAGATTAGGATTGAATCATCAACATACTGAACTAGGGCAATATTTTTGTAGCAGTGTAGCCGTCATTGATGAATGTGTTGAAAACCATGGAGCCTACTAGAGATCCTTGTGGACTGGTACTGATAATCATTTTTTTTAATTCCTTGAATACATTTCTAAGACTACTAAGTTACTAAAATTTACATATCAGATTAACAATAGTGAGTTAAATTACCTTGATGTTAACATTCAAAGGGTGGACAATGGTTTTAAATTTAAAATGCATAGAAAGCAGACATTCTCAAATTCTTATCTTCACTATGCGAGTGCCCACTCCCCATACCAAAAAAGAGGGGTAATAAAAGGTCAACTGGTCTGGGCTAGCAGAATGGCATCTGATGACCAGGATTTTAAAAGAGAATGTAATTTTATGGTAGAAATGTTCAAAGCCAGAGGGTACCATCCCACACTTTTGAATGATGCATTAACAGAAGCCATGGATGGTGGAGAGTCTAGGTTTGCCCCTATTTTGGGTAAAAATCACCCCTCTGATTATGCAAGGCTAGGTACGAAGATAGAAGGGGCGTCTTACCAATCTGCTTTGACTATCACATATGATGGTGAAACAAATTTGGTCAAACAAGTTATAGACAAGGAGTGGAAAAAATTTGCAGCCTTATCAGATTAAATTGTATATTTGACAAGCCACTTAAATGTGTGCACAAAAAAGGATGAAATATCAACAATATTTTGGAAGGAGGTTCCCATTATAACAATTTTGGAACTCTCATTAGTAACAAAAAAGGTACACAAATGTGGAAGGTGTACCCAATGTAAGTACATACGGACTGGGGGCATGTTATATTTAAAATGGAGAAACATGTATATAACTACTAGAGGGTATGCAAATTATGATACCACAGGTGTGGTATATATTGTTTTGTGTGGGGCATGTGACTCATATGTGGGTAAGACAGAAAGGAGGTTAAAACAAAGAATGTTTGAACACCTTTATGATTTAAGGAAGAAAAATGATAGCGCCCTGTACAAACATCTTCAGGCATGTCCAAAAGCAGAGTATCAATTTTTCATGATAGAGGTGGTCCCTATAGACCCCAGGGGTGGGCCATGGGAGACCAGACTCGAATACAGGGAACTATATTGGTAGTTAGTCCTGGATGCTTGCAACAATTCAGGACTTAATGATATGGTGTCTATAAAACCTGTACTCAAGCTCAGGTCTGCAAAATTGTGAAAATTTTACATTTTTTTTTTACATTTTTATGTATATTCATGTTATTTTATAGTGGTTTATTTATTTAAGTGAATTCTTGATTTTATATACATTTTCATGTGCTTTATTATTTGTCCACCAGATGGTGGTAGACTAGTAAGACTGTCACATGCAGTTTAGAATCCACTCTTTCTGTATCTTGGTAACTAACTGAATTACTGATTTCATTGGTCTATTCAAGCAGGAAAAGTTATTTAACTAAGTAACTATGATGTTTTTGCCCATCTGATGAAGTTCTATGAGAGGAAAATGTAAGGGGAAGTATTTTTATCAGCGTTTATGTTATTTGTGGATGTGTGTTCCTTTTGCTGTGTTTGAACATTAAATCACTTGTGTGTTGGAACTGCTGGTCTCCGGTGCCTAATTTTGGATCCTTATGGAACAGCAATAGTTACTGGCTAGAAGGTGGAAAAATAATTTTTCTGTTTCACTCTTTATGCCCTGCTTAAGAGAGAGTTATGAAAACACTGCAGTGAAGAGATGGTGGGCTATAAGGATGAGAGTTTATGTAAGAGTTTCTTGTGGAAGATAGTATCAAAAGCTTTTGATAAATCTAGGAAGATGGTGGAGACAAGGCTTCGGCATTTCTGTGGGTGTTAACAGTATTTAAAAAAAATCAGGAAAGCAGTAGTTGTACTGTGATGAGGACAAAATCAATGTTGTGTTAAAGACAGAAGCTGTTTATCTCTTAGTTGAGATGTGTATGAATACATTTTTTCTAATACCTTTAATAGTGGTTCCATACACCCCAGGCTATATCCAATCAAAAAAGCTTAGAAAGAGTATAGTTGATCCTTGGATAACAGAAAGGAATAGACAACTGATTACATTTAAGAGATGAGTCTTGGTCTGAATGGAAAAAAACTCCAGTAACTGACAAATGCATTAAATTCTGCATGCTAAAACAAGAATAGCTACTAACAAAGCTAACACTATTATAGAAAGATTCAAACAGCTATCCTTGGACATCCCAAGACATTTTGAAAATGTGTAAACAATTGGACCACCTCCAGGTAGTTCCCTATACATATATCAGTATGTTATCTTTCAGTCACACTCACCAGTAAACTCAAAGAGCATCATCAGCCATCCTCAGTAAAGTCATTGTTTAGCAATAATCCCAGTATTACCCATTCATTTCATCTACATCAAATCCCCCCGTATCCTCCCCCACTTCAATTCAAAGTCATCATAAAAACACAAGTAGAAAAACACTTGAAAAAATTGCACTGTTTTTACAACCCCATTTTTCACCATGTCCATACCACTACTTTAGATTAGGCAGTAATATAATTTGCAAACCACTGACAGAATTGTAAAATTTTACCCTACAAACATGTTCTTAGTCTTGCCTCTAGCTAAATCCTCCTTGTCTTCATCATCCAGTGCCTTTTGTCTAATCTGCATCCAATGTCTTCTCACTAAAATTCTTAATATAGTATATGAACAGATTCCAGAATATATTTTAAATACGTCATTCTAATCAGTAGCATAGTCTTCTGTCCAGCTGCAGCAGTATTACTGCAATGTACTCTGTAACTGGTCTTACCATGTTTAACATGGAGTTTAGTAATATAACTGATGCTGTCTACATTAAAAAATGTGTTTCATACTGCTGACCACTCTTTATTATATCAGAAACTTGCAGGTATGTATATTTTTTCTAAGGTCATACAATGTTTTTTTTCAGCTAGCTATCCAATTGAGTGTTCACTTTACCTGAAGCACAGAATCTCTGTTTCAGCTACAACTTACAGATGTATAACTCACTGTTATGTGCCTGGACCTGTCATCTTCTCACATTTAATAAAGGATCTCTCCTGGGCTCTCCCAAATGTCAATTGCATTCTATATGCTGATGATATTGTTCTCATAAGAGGAAACAAAATTAAGGTTAGCCTGACAAATGAGTTACATAGTGATTTGAAAGATATTTAGAAATGGTGCCGTAATAAATTGATAGCCAACACCCTAACAATCTTAGTAATGTTGTTCAGGACTCTGTAAAGGCTACAAAGTACTCCCTCCATCTGTCTTAAGCACTCTCTAGATATATGTCGGCCATGGTTCACACAACACCACCACCTCATCATCTTGTTTAACACCTCACGTCACATACACCCATACACCAAGTCCCCAATTAATAAAGTTGTCATACAGAATGTCAAACTTATTAACCTTAGACTCTAATCATAGCATATACTAATCCAAATCTTGAGACAGGAATAACAACAAACCAATAACAAAGACAATCCTGTGTGGAGCCAAAGCCAAGACAATATAAATAGGCAATAAATCCAAATAGTTTAGCGCTTTTGTTTCCAAATTTACAGAAACGTCATCAGAACTATCTCAAGTTAGACCTAAGCACTTGTATACCATTAAAAAAAATCAGCCAACCAATAAGATACACTATTCAGTTAAGTAATTAAATAACAAACAATTATTTAAAAAAAAAAAATTAAAAAAGTATACAACTAACTCAAAGACATAAAAAAAAATAAAACACTGTTGTAGTTCATTCTAAGTGTCTCAATTTTAAGAGGCAATTAATGGAACATGAATCGTTCAGCCCAGGGAGATGCATAAAATGTAATACTAACTGCCATTTTAATTCTGATTTATCAAAATGCTCATTTAAAACATAAACCTCTGGTCTTCGTTTGCTCTACAACTGCAAATTTAAAAGAATGTGTGGGATAATCAACAATATGTTTATACAACGTGCTAGTACTTTTACATTTTTTAATGTCCTGCTGATGCTCATATATTCTTTCCTTTAATTTTCTTAAAGTTTTTCCCACATAGAATGCAGAACAATCAGTACAGCAAGCAACATAAATAACACTTTTTGAGTCACAATTAAAATGATCATAAATTGTACACTTAATTCCATTAATAATAACATCTGCTGATAAAATATGTTTGCATTGGGAACAATACCCACATTTCACCATACCTGTATTCTATTATTCAGTATCTTGGTTTCCTCTAATAATTGTTTAAAACATCTATCCTTCCTATATACTATATGTGGACTGTCCCCTATCATTTTGGAAAAATGCCCATCCATTAATTTATTTATTTTACATTTGTTGACCGGGCTAGTCCAACTGGATATATGTCCATTTTCAGTAGAGGCCCGGGGAGATAAGCTCCAAAATAAAAATATATTATTAAAAAAATCATTTGACAGTTACAAAGGATAACTTTTAGCACACTGATACAGTTATTTTCAATATGACAAAGTACAAATTAAAAACATATGACAAAAAAGTTAATTTCCTATTCCAATCTAGAGTAGGAAATATCATCTGGTTAACGCTCTTCCTAAGTAATTTGTGGCTGATTACTTAGCTTGTATTTATCATTTCAGAAGAAGTAAATAACTTGGTCTAAGAAGAGAAAGTAGAAAGAATTAAAAAGTGTAACAAACAAGTAATGGTTAGTTGGGGTTGCAACTAGGACATAGCCAGTGCTTTCTGAGGTATATTTTAAGTTTCTGTCTGAAAACTGATAGGGAGGAAAGTGATGTAAGATCACTAGGAAGTAGGTTCCAGTTTTTCCCAACTGTATTTGAGAAGAGAGAGTCCCCTGCCATGTTGTTGGATTTGGTTGTACAAACTAGTAGTTTATTAGAGAAGCGTAAGGTGTTCAGATTTTTGTAGGGACAGATCAGGGAAGATAGTACTGGAGTCTTATGAGGCTGGTAAAGGGTCTTGTGGGCAATTGTAAGTTGGTTACAAATTAGCTGATTATGAAGGTCCAGCCAACCTAACTGTGATAGATTATGACAGTGATGGGTTCTGATGGGTTGTCCAGTGGCAAAT
This sequence comes from Protopterus annectens, assembly GCF_019279795.1. Taxonomy (NCBI): domain Eukaryota; kingdom Metazoa; phylum Chordata; order Ceratodontiformes; family Protopteridae; genus Protopterus; species Protopterus annectens. The sequence continues at coordinate 336,369,104 of NC_056744.1, read as the reverse complement.
CTAGCAGTATTGTAGGATTTAGCTAGTTTCAGGAGATTATGTTTAGACAGGTTAGTATAGATAGGAGAGGCATAAAGAAGTGTACAGATTAGGTGGGAGGGGGCGATAGTAGGTCTGGCTAGTGGAGTAAGGAATTGTTTAATCCTGTAGAGGGAGCCCATTTTTTTGTTGACAGTTTTTACTGTATTGTTTATATGAGTATCAAAGGAGAGGTGGTTGTCAATAGTTACTCCTAGGAGTTTGGTTGTTATATCAGGAGATATGATTTGGGTGGATTTACGGGTAGGAGTAAATAGTAAGAGCTTTGTTTTTTTTAGGATTCAATAGGAGGCAATGTTGTAGAAACCATGTTTCAACTATACTAAATACTAATTGTGTTTTTGATTGCAGTTCAGATGAGGAACTGGCTGAGCAAATTATTGTTGAGTCATCTGCATATTGTATACAAGTGGCATGTGGAATAGCTAGGTATAGATCATTGATGAAGATTGAGAAAAGGAGAGGGCCTAGAATGGAGCCCTGAGGGACACCTACAGTAATAGGCATGTGGAAGGATAGGTGATTTTTCCCAGATAACTGCTTGCTGCCTATTGCTAAGGTAGGAATTGAACCATTTTATGGCCTGAGAATCAAGAAAAAGAGATTTGGGAATATTTATTAGCAGTGAGTGGTTAACCATGTCAAAAGCTTTTGACAGGTCAATAGAGAGCGCAGATGTAAGAATATTATTATTTCTGTTTTTGTTAATGGAGTTAGAGAAGGACAGGAGGGCGGTTGTGGTACTGTCGAATGGCCTAAAGCCATGTTGGCAATCAACAACTAAGTTATTTTGAATTAGATGGTTTAGTATTTGTTTCTGAATGCATTTTTCCATTATTTTTGCCAAGAGGGATAGTAGAGCTATAGGACAATAGTTAGAATGTTCATTAGAGTTCCTTCCTTTGTGTATGGGGATAATGTGAGAGATTTTTCTAGATAGATGGAATTGTTCCCTCATTTATGGTTCTGTTTATGAGGATGGCTATTTGATAGGCAACAGCTCTAGCTGCTTTCTGCAGGTATTCTGCAGGTAGCTGGTCAGCTGATGGGGTGCAAGGTTTTAGTTTGTGGATGAGTTTACAGATGGAGTGTATTGGGATAGGTTGTATTTGAAATGTGGGGAGAGAGCTAGTAAAGGAGGTAGGAAGGGTAGAGCTGTTAGGGGAAAGTTGGTTTGCAAGAGATTGTATAGCTTCTGTAAAGAAGGTATTAAAGTCATTAGCAGCTTGCTTTGGGTTTTCCTGTTGACTACCTAGTGGGGTTGGTGTCCTAATTTGGCCTGGGTGAAGCAGTCTGTTGATGCTTGTCCAAAATCTTTGTGGGTTACTCTGGTGTTTTTGTTGCATTTTGTTGTAAAACTGTTTTTTTTTTTTATCTGAGAGAATAGCTTTTTTTGTTTCATTTCTCATTTGTCTAAAAGTTAGGTGATCTAAAGTACCTTTGGTAGTTCTCCACCTGGTCCAAGCTTTGTTTCCTAGTAGCATTTTTGTCTGGTGTCTTTAGAGAGCCAGGGGGCTAGTTTAGCCCTAATTCTTATAGTACGTTTTGGAACATGCTGGTCTAGGATGGCTAAGAAGTTTGTGTTAAAGTATTTAACAGCCTCTTCTATTGAGAGGCTTTTTAAGGAGGACCAATTGCATGCCCTAAGTTCATTTTGGAATAGTTCAGGGTTGAAGTCCTTATTGGACCTTATGTCCTATATGTGGCTGTAAGAGGAATATTGGTCTTTTGTTTGATTAGGTAGGTTAACAAATGGTCGCTGATATTGTCTGGGAAAATTCCTACTGTATAAGTATGGTGGTGTTTATTTATGAGGATCCAATCTAAGATACTTTCTTTTTTGTTTAGTTTATTAATTCTGGTTGGGGAGGAAATGATTTGTGAAAAGCCATGCAGGTTAATATGGGGAGTAGGATGTTCAGCACGGATACACTTCCAGTCGATATTGAAATCTCCTAGGATAATAGTTTCTTGTGGGATGTATGGTGACATGGAGCTAAGGATATCCTCGAGTATACTAATATTATTACCAGGAGGTAAGTAGATACAGATGATATATATGGATTTACTAGAATTTAGCTGAAGTTTGGAAGCAAGGATTTCCGCGTTGATTTTTGGGGGTGGTGTATAGTCCAAGGAGGTAACTTGTAGGTTGTTTTGAAAAGGATTGCTACTCCCCCACCTTTCCTATTTTTGCAGTCAGCCCTTATAATGTTGTATCCAGGCGGGGTGATTAAAGTATCTAGGGTATAAGGTTTTAGCCATGTCTGTGTTAGGCAAAGTATGTCAAAAGACTGCACATCCAATAGAGCATGGAGGTGTGCAAGTTTGTTATTAATGCTGCATATATTGAGTTGTGCAATGTATAGTGAGTTAGTGAGTGTAGTAGGGGTAGATGAGATAAAGGGAGTAGGGTTAAGATGGTTAGATGTTGTACTGGCTGGTCCTGGATTTGGGTGGATGTCACCATCTTGTAAGGAGTTGCTTTTGGGTCTATACCTAGGATTGTAAAAATGGCAATTTAGGTATAGAGATTTCCTGGTTTTTAAATTATTATAATTGATGTGGGTCAGTCTATGGTATCTTGCTAGTAGGTAGCTTGGCAGTGAGGTTATATTTATGTGATTGTAGGAGATGCTGAGAGTTAATGTAGCATGTTTAGGAGGGAAGTGAATATTAAGATATTGAGGGTGTTCAAATGAGGTTATGAGGTAGGCTGTGGTTAGGCAAGGTAAAAGTGTGGCAATAACAGCTTGAGCTGTGTTGAGATAGTATGTATTGGCATTGTGAATAATTAGATCACTGGTATTAAAAGGGAGGTAGGAGTGGTGCTGTGTCGCATGTAAGGATTATAAAAGAAGGTTCAATTACCTAGGTGGAGAGATGCTTGATTGGCTAAAGGTAGAGAGGGTGTGGTTTAATTGGCAGGGAGAGAGAGAACAAGTAATAGGAGGAGGTGGAGAGGGGTGTGGCTTAGAAGTATAAGTGTAGGATCCCTGGGGGTGGGTGAGAATTGGGGGTAGGGTAGAGCAGCGGAGTGAGCCCGTAGGGCGAACTGAGCGGGAAGAGCAAAGGGTATGTGTCAGGATAGGAACAATCACTAAATCAGGCAGTTAGCTAGGGGTAACGTAAGCACAGAGGGAGTAGAGAAAAAGAAAACCACAAGAATGTTTAGTAGAAGAAGCAAAATACATTCATAAGGGAGTAGAGAAACAAGTTGAAGTAGGGAAATCTGCACTAATAAGGGTAAGAAAGGTGTTGCTCTAATGGTAAGAAATTCAGAGTAGGTAAAGGCTGCCCTCTAGTGGCCAGCCACATAGAAAATATCTCTAGGCTGCAGTAGGTCCCGGGACTGGAGAAGGCCCAAAGAGTGAGGGTAGTACACAGGGAGAAGGCTAAAACAAAGAGGGCCAGTGTGAGAAATCAGAGAGGTGGTGGTGGGGGGGGGGCTGGCTGCTGCAACAACACCCGGTATACAGCAATTCCTAACCGCCTATCAGGGATATGGAAAATGCATCTATGCTCGCAGTTTAAACAGCTATAACACATACTTTCAGTACTCCTTTAGTTGGTCAGATAATGTGTTCCAGGAGTGGGTAGGTCAAGTCCTTTACAGTATAAAGGTGCCTGTTTTCTTTCCATGATCAACAGGGTGATTTCAAAATTCAGTTTTGAGTAGATGTTTGGGAAGCTAAAGGAAGAAGTTGTAGAAAGGAGAGCAGTGAAATACAGAGCAAACACAGGACCCAACAGCAAGTATTGTAGTCACACACTCATCACAGTTTACAACATCTACATGCAACAAAAAAAAAAAAAACATTAACCTGTGCTAAAACAGATATTCAACAGCTCTTACAACCTATATACAAGATGTAGTGTAGGTAATGTAGCAATACAGGATAGAAGTAACAATGCAGTACAAAATGCTTAAACATTCCTTGTGACAATGCTATGCCATAAAGAAATATCGCTACTAATAGCATTCAGGTTAGAGAATAAGTAAACATTTTAGGGATGGTAGGGTCAATATAATACCATTACTGTTTGGATAATAAAATAGAGAAATGATAAGACCACCATTAACTTTTAGTCAAGTCTCAAGCTGTGTGCAGGGTTATTGTATGAATGCAATAGATGTTAATATAGTAAAACCACGAGCACAAGCCATTAGCCATTTTGTAGCCAATAAAGAAAAAAATTAGTTCGGATAGAGAGCTCTAATAATCTGGGACACTTTATCAAATTGGCTACAGTTTAGCCAAGAACTAAAGGGGCTAGTCACTAGCACTTGTTTGTATTAAGTTGCTAAAATGCGATTAGCTACAGCAGTGTTTGTGGGTGAAGGAAAGAACGCTCAACTCCGCACGTGTTTGGAGTAGCAAAACTGTGATGTTGTTACACTTTGCAGGTTGTTTAAGCACTATATAACTCTATTTCAGAGTAAAGACTCGAGTAGTCAGCTTGAAAAAAAAAAGTCCAATTCTTCTTAAAACACTTAATAGCCAAGCTATCTAAAGAAATGGTAACAAAAAGCTTAGTGCTCTTAGTAATATTTGCAGGTAATAAACCTTTCTCAGCTGGCCATGCCAAACCTCCCCCAGATAACTCAACCAGATTGTTGTTACTACCTGTATAAGACTGGTAAATAAAATCCATGGGTTCTTTTAAAAATAACCTCATCTTTTATTTCTAATGGAAAGGTTACAGGATAACCCCTCTTCAAAAACATATCAATCAACTTATCACACTCGCTAAGAAAGGTATTTATATCTGCGATAATCTTGGCCAGCCTAACTAGCTGGCCTTTAACTACCATCTTCTTTTGAGGTTTCAGATGCCAGCTACTAAAATGAAGATATGAATTCGAAAAAGTTGTTTTCCGAAATATATTAGACTCATAACACTGTTTTTTTGAATTCTTTGTTAATTCGACATCCAAGAAAGCTATCTTTATTACATATACAGATACAGGAACATTTTAAAAACTCTGCTGTATTATTACATTATTATTAATACAATGGATGAATTAATTGAGCCTTTCCTCTGTATCTGTCCATAAAATGAACACATTATCCAGAAAATGAGTATAAAATATCCAAGGTTGTTTAAAATTACTTCACAATAAAATAAGTAATGGAAAACAGAAGCAGCATAAACTTCACCAAACACTTGAAGGACCAAAAAAATCCAAATTTAATAGGTTTTAGTACTTTCATCCAGTTTATATCAGAGACTTCTTCAGGTTTCAAGTGGTCCTTCAAGCGGTTGGTGAAGTTTGTGCTGCTTCAATTATCTATTACTTGTTTTATTTGTGAAGTGGATTTCTTCCCTGGTTCTCAGTTTTTGTTGTGTGTGTGTTTAAAATTACTACCAGAATAATTTTTGACTCCCATTGATCCATAAATAAATTAGCAAAACTGGCGGTACAAGCTGCCTCCATAGCCACACCTGTTATTTGTTTGAAATATTGCCCTTCAAAATATAAAAAAGTTGTTCATTAAAACCATCTCCATTAATGTCGTGACAATATTAACTTTTTTCTGTTGGCAACTTACCAATATCAAATAAATTTATTCTAACCAACTAAGACCTAATGCATGTGGAATAACCGAATATACATTTTTTTACATCTATAGTAAGCAATAGTGCCTACATTTCTTAAAACCGAACAAGAAGAAAGAGAGAAGGGAGAAAAAAAAAGGGAAAAGAACAGCAGCACATATTTACAATCCTCATTGTGGAGATTATTCAGGAGCTATTCGAGAGTATAGGAATTACTTCTGAAAATATAGCTAGGGAGTGGGATAAAATTAAAGTGGAGTTTAAAAATAGCCCAGAAATAAAAGAAAAGGAGTTATGGTTAAGAAGCAACAAGAATTATTTAGAGGGACTAACAAATGTTAAAATATTGCCGAATACGGGGAATCTCACAAAACAAGAAGAGAATCAACTGCAGAATTCTAAGCAGAAAATAAGCGATTCTCTTGATATTACACACACACTGCTGTTAAGCAACTGTTTTTGATACGAAAGCTAAAGCACAAAAACTTTTAGCACAATGACTCAGACAACAGAAAATAGAAAAGGCTGTTGCTAAGCTTAGGGAGCCTATAACAAAGTAGGTAACAAGAGATGCTGTAGAGGTATTAGAAATATTTTGGAAATTCTATGAAAGTCTATATAAAGCAAAGAAATATGAAAAGCAAGAAAAGATAGAAATGGAAATGTTTATGGAAGAATTAAATATGCTAAGGTTGCAGGTAGATGAGGCTCAATTACTAATGGTTAGTGTAGGAGGAGATGAGATAAAAATTGTGATGTATAACCAATGTACAGGAAAGCCCCTAGGAATAGATGGTATTCCTGTGGAAGTTTGGAAGCTAGGAGGGAAAAAACTGATAAAGATCTGCAAGGATTTGTTTAACATTATTCTAAGAGGAGAAGTATCAACATCCTGAAAGAAAGCTGTGATACCTAAAGAGGGCAAAGCTCAATCAGATCCAGCTTCATACAGGCCCATTTCAATACTAAACTATGATTATAATGTGTTTGTGTCTATAATGGCTAAAAGAATAGCAAAAGTAATGCCAAAAATGATAGATATGGATCAGTGTGGTTTTGGGGAGGGGGGGGGCAAACATTTAACAACATTAATAGAACAGTGATGACCCAGAGGGAAGCAGAACATAAGAAAATATTGTTGTTGGTGGAGCTTGATGCAGAGAAAGTATTAGACAGAGTAAGCTGGGACTTTATGAGCAGGGCAATGGAAGCATTTCATTTCCTGAAACAATTATAAGGTTGATTAGGAGGATATATGAGGTATCAGATGCAAAAATTAAAGTATGTGGGGTCCTTTCTGATAATTTCTGCAGGAGCAGAGGAACAAGGCAATGGTGTCCTCTTTCCTCTTCGTTATTTATTTGCATTATATTTAGAACCACTAACCAAGAAAATAAGGGACTCAGAAATTCAAGGATATAATTGATATGGTAGTCAAGAAAAGGTGGCTGTGTTTGCAGATGATACTTTTACCTGACAAAACCAGAAATAATTATTAGTGTTGTAGAACATTTTTGAGTCGTTTTCAAAATTTTAAGGATACAAAATTAATGAAGTTAAAACAAAGGCAATAGCAGTAAATTATGTACCTGCATATAAATTGGTTCAGCAATATCCATATTTATGGGGACATGATAAAATTAAGTATTCAGGAGTATGGATTAAAAATGATTCTGGTGTGACAGCTAAGGATATGTGGGAAGAGACTAAACAAAAGATAATACAAAAACTGATAAAATAGAAGCTTTGTTATGTGGATATGGATTGTAAGATACAAGCAGTTAAAATGTTTTTAGTCCCACTAGTCTTATACACAGGTCAGGTATATTTTTATCAACCAGAGGAGAAGATGTGGATAGCAATTAATAAAGAGTTAAAGGACTTTATCTGGGAGGGAAGACAACACGAGTCAAGTGGGATAAGATGATTCTTCTAGTAGAAAAGGGCAGATTGGGATTATCCAGTTTAGCGGGGTATTTCAGAGCTGCACAGTTAAGGCGTCTATACATAGCACAAGCAGAAAATGATAATTCTAAGTGGAAACGGATGATGAAACAGAGGGGAAGCTCAAGAAACAAGGAAAGACTGGGCTTTTGGATGCAGGTCTTTAAGGAAAATAATAATCATACAGAATATTATATCTATAAAGAAGCAGAAAGTATCCTAAGAATTAAGCCAACATGGGAATGAAGAAAGGAGATTCTCCCGATAGGGTGACTGCAATTAGGGAAATAAACAATAGGCAAGAGGGGGCTGGAATTTATTGGAGAAAACAGGCAAAGGAATCAGGGTACTGGGGAGCAAATAACTAGAGAAGGAAAATGATAGAATAGGAAGACACCAAGAATGTATTTGGACTGCAAGTTAAAGATTGCCTTCCTTATTAAGGATTGATATCAGATTATAGGCAAAGAGAAAGAAATAGGGGATCCTAAACGGAACACCAGCACTGGTAGCGTTTTTAGTAGAATATAGAACAGAAGCTGCCATTAAAAAGGAATAATTAGTAGAGCATATAAAATATTGCATGATAACTGTAAGAATCAATCACAGAAAGTTAGAAAGGATTAGGAAGAGAGATTGGATAAGCAGTTCACAAAGAAAAATAGGGAGATAAATGTATGTCTCCCAAATATGCAACACAATCTAGAAGATTTTCAGATTTTTGCTTGGAAAAGCTTACATAAATATTTTTATACCCCAAGTAGACTCCAGAGAATTTTTCCTCAGGTAGACAACAAATGGAGGTATGATAGGGAAGAAAGAGTTAATTGGGAACACATTTTTGGGAATTTGGTGAGTTGATAAACTTTAAGGACTCCCTGCAGGATGCATTTTCAGAGTTGCTAGGTGGGCAGATTGGTGTGATGAGGGAGATGATTTTTCTGAGCTATGATACAGAATCGGAATTGCCTAGACATGGAAAGGCCGTGCTGTATCTAATTATGGTGGCTGCCTAAAAAGCAATTATTAGAAAATGGAAATCATAATCTAACCCAACTATATTAGAAGTAGTGAATATAGTAACAGAGATATAGCAACTGGAATTGAGATCTTTAGAAAAGGGTAGGAGGAAACTACATAGGAAAATGGAAATCGTGGGAACAATACATACAGGTGAGGAATGAGGTTTAAAAACCACCTTTCAATAAAAACACTACCTGAAAAAAAAACCTTAGAACTTAAAAATGCAGAAATAGTGTTTGCCAAACTAAACATCAACCCCAAGAAACATTTTATTTATATATATATATATATATATATATATATATATATATATATATATATATATATATATATATAAAGCTACATGACACCAGGAGATAATATCCAGATGCTAGAAATATACTACATTGGTGTAACAAAACCTAACCCCAGGAAACACTCATTATGGGTGACCTCAATATAGACTGGTTAGATTGCAATTCTCCACACCACAAAAACTGTGTTAACCTACATGGCTTCTCTCAACTCATCCAATCGGTCTTCTAACAAACACTCCACTCTAGACTGGCCAGCCCTCTACCCTTACTCTGGTTGCCTGCCAGCTAATCTGATTGATCATTATCCCACATACCTAAGTATGTGTGATCATTATCCCACATACTTAGGTAAAGAACAAATCCAACTAAAGAACCCATTCTACTACAAATAAAAAATCAAATACAACTTAACCGCAACAAACTCATAGAGATACTTAAACACTGTAATTGGACACCATTGAAACAGCTACCCCTACAGGAAGCCATGAACTATTACAGCTGTACTTTCCTTTCCATCCAAAACTTTCAAGCTCCAAGCAGATATATACGTGTTAAATCTAACAATGCCCCATGACTAAAAAAGGAAACGCTAACACCTCTTAGAACTACAGATAAGGCTTGCTCAACCTGGAAAACAACTAGGTCCCAACTCACATTACAAACTTATCAAGAACTTAGAAATAAAGCAAAGAAACAAATTAGAATAGACAAAGTCAATTACTACACTGAAATTCAAGTTAAGCACCAAAAAACCCCACAAAAATTCTGGTCCACTATAAACAATATCCTTCTGCCAGGCAAAACAGGTACACCCCCCACCACCATTACTAACAACTCGGACAATATTGCCACTCAATTTAACAAATATTTTACCAAAACCATCCTAGCACTATCTAAAAATCAAACCCCCTTAACTATCAAACACTCCAACCCCACACCAAACATCACATCCACCTTTACCTTGCAACCTGTAGCAACTGACACTATCAAAAGCCTGCTGAAAAAAATTAAAACCCACTATTCTAGCTGCAGATGGTCTACCCGCTGAATACTTAAAGCTAATAGTAGAAGGTAAAGCATACCTCATATCAATAATAATCAACAGATCCATAGCTGAACACCAGGTCCCTCCCATTTGGAAAACGTCATACATCATTACCCTACATAAAGGTGGCTCATCAACAGATTTCAACAACGATCGTCCACTTGCAATATTGTCACCACTATCTAAAATTCTAGAAAGAGTAATTCACAAGCAGGTTACTGACTATCTACTTACTAACAAACTCCTAACAAATACCCAGCATGATTTTAGGCTATTCCGTAGCACAACAACTGCACTAATGTAATTTACTAACACTGTCAACTATTACAGGAACAAGAATAACTATGCCTCTTCTATCTTCCTCGACCTGTCAAAAGCCTTTGATATGGTCTCACATACTAAACTACTAAATGTCCTCTCTGATCTAAATTTTTGTAATTCCACCCTAGCCTGGTTCCAAGATTACCTCACTGGATGCCAGCAAGCAGTCTCATGGCAACAGACCTTATCACCCCTATTACCAGTAACCCTTGGAGTACCTCAAGGTTCTATCTTAGGCCCACTGCTATTCTCTGTATTTACAAATAACCTCCACCTATCAACCCCTCATGCTTCACTCATCTTAAACCTTAAAAAAAAAAAAAGTATGGTCTTCTATACCAATAAAGCTGCCCTCTCGTCTAACACTTTTAACACTGCCTCACTTAACAACACCATTAAAACCCCACCCCAGCACACTTAACTTTTAGGAGTAGAAACTGACTGTAAACTTGAATTTGATATTCACATTTCATAGGTTCATAGGTTGATACTAGGCTATCTGCCCTAGAGCATTTATAAGCCTAGCCAGAGTGTGTTTGGCTTTCGCCACCCTATTAAATGAGTTTACTGTGCCCTTTTAAGGTTAGTTTACTGTGCCTCTGTCTAGTAGTTACACAGAAGTGATCCCCGGGGTAAACCTATGATCTCCCATCCACTCGTCAAGATTCTTGTTGAAGAGAGTCAGTGAGGGGTTCTGCCTGACATGGACCGGGATTCTATTCCAGAGCGATGGGAGCGTCTGGGTTATAAATCTGTCCCTCCAGCATGTCCTATTAATTTCTGTGCTGAGGTACAAATGCCTTGAGTGCGTAGCTCTAAGGGATTTGGATTTTCTGAGGTGGAGCATGTCCATTAATTCTGGGTTGGACATGGCTTTATACGTCAGGCACAGATCGCCTCTAAGTAGGCGGTATGCAACTGAGTAGAGCTGGAGTTTCTTTAACCGAGCAACATAGGACATCTGTTTGAGTCCCTTGATCCTCTTGGTGAGGTACTTTTGGGGTCTTTCCAGTTGCTGTAGGTGTCAGGTAAGGTACATCCCAAATGGGGCACTGTATTCAATTATGGGCCTGATGAGAGATGAGTAAAGGGGCACAATGACCTCCCTTGCTCTAGATGTGAATCCTTTCATGATAAGGTGGGCTATATAGAAGGTCTTTCTAACCACTTTGGCAACGTGGTTGTCAAAGGTGAGATTACTATCAACTTGGGTCCCCAGGTCCCTAATAACTTCCTCTATACTTAATGGATTACCGCCTATGTGGTAATTTATGGGCACTTTGTTTTTCCCAAAGGGGATGACTATACACTTTTTGGCGTTTAGCTTTAGGCCATGGCTCCAACACCAGTTATCCATCTCTGTGAGACCCCTTTGGAGGATGCTTGTGTCAGCTGGAGAGTCGACTATGGCACCCAGTTTGCAGTCATCTGCGAACTTGGTCAGCCATAGTCCTCCCGTGTTAGCCTGTACCTCAAAAAAATATATACCGAACAAGAGAGATCCCAGGACTGAGCCTTGTGGGATGCCACTTGTAACTGGTTTAGAGTCTGACATGGCTCCCGCAATTCTGACCATGTGGGTTCTATCCTTGAGCCAGTTTGCAACCCATCTTATGACATAGGGGTTGATATTTAAGCTGGAGAGCTTATTTATGATGCCTGAGTGAGGTATTGTGTCAAAGGCTTTTGCGAGGTCCAGGTAGGCTATATGGACTACCTTCCCTTCATCTATGGCCTTGGTGACTGTTTCAAAGAAATCGACCAGGTTCAAGAGGCAGGATCTGCCCTTAACAAAGCCGAATTGGGTAGGATCCAGTGTCTGTAAGTCCCCAATGTCTGTGTTTATGAGTTCCATGATGATCCGCTCCATAGCTTTGCAGACCAGGCTAGTCAGGCTTATGAGGCGATAGTTGCCAGGGTCCGTTGAGGCACCACCTTTGTGGAGTGGGACCACTGTTGCTGTATGCCATTCCTTGGGTACATATCCTGTAGTAAGGCTGAGATTGAACAGTAACTTTATATGAGGTTTTAGCTCTTCTTGGAGCTCGTGTAGGACGCAGCCCGGGACACCGCCCGGTCCCATTGATGCTGTGTTTTTTGCTTTGGAGAGGGCAGCTCTCACCTGAGCATCTGAGATGTCAGGGAGGCAACTCTCTGCTGGGATAGATATTTGCTCTTTTGGGGGGGAAGGGGGGGGAGTTTGCACTGAACCTGTCTGCCAGGATGTTGGCAATGTCTGTGGGTTCAGTGTATTTTTTGTCATTTTGGACCAACTCCGAATATATCTGGGAATTGCCACCCAGGTTCCTAACATAACTAAAGAAGGCCTTGTGATTAGTTTTAGTGTCCTGTGCAATTTTTTTCTCGAAGCTGACCTTGGATGATTTTATGAGGGACCGTAGTTTTTTGCTAGTACTGATCAGAGATGCCTTCCCTTTTAGGGATTTTGCTCTATCATATAGTAGCTTCCTCCTTTTATTGTATAGCTTATTTATGGCTGGGGTCCACCAGACAGGACGCCTGCCCTTGGGGGATTGGGTCTTGGTTTTATTTGGGATTGCATGATCCATGCATTCTTGAAGGTGTCCTTAGAATGCGTTTATAAAGGATTCTGCAGATTGGGCCATAGTTTCCACTGGCCTGGGGGCTTTGAAGGATTTGACCTCGGTTTTGAGAAGTGTGAAATTAGTTTTTGAGAAGTTCTTCACTGTGGTTTTCTGGGCTGGGGGTGGGGCCGGGATGTGGATGTCCATTGAGATTAATTTATGGTCCGATCTTACCAATGAGGGGTATACCTCTGGTGTGGAGCATAGAGTCCCCATGTTGGTGATGATCAGGTCCAGTATGTTTTCCGCTCTTGTGGGAGTGGTGACTAGTTGTTCCATAGCATTTGAGTTTATAAATTCTAGGAAACTTTGGGCTAGGGTGTTGGGGCTTGAGTAATGCTCCCAGTCTATGTTTGGGTAGTTGTAGTCACCCAATATAATGGTGTTTGTAGAGACCTTCATATTCTCCAGTGTTCTCAGGAAAGCCGAGTGAGGTTCCTGAGTTTGGGAGGGTGGCCTGTAGCAGGCTACAAACTGAAAGGCAGTTTTGCCCACTGTTAGTTGCACATGGATGGTCTCCGATGCTTTGTGCAGTGCCACTAACCTGGAGGTGTGGGTATCTTTGATGAATATGGATACTCCTCCTCCTTTAGTGGTTCGGTCCGGGTTTTGGTGCAGAAAAGTGTGGTATGAGGTATAACCTGGTAGTGCTGGGGTGCTCTCGGGAGCCTTGAACCAGGTTTCTGTTACTGCACAGATATCAATATTCTCCATACTGAGGAGAGCTTTGAGTGTGTGCATCTTGAGGTTTAGACTTCTGGCATTGAGCAGCATTACCCTTAGTTTCTTTTTCCTTGTGTTGTCTGTGGAGGTGGGTTTGTCTTTTGAGCCTTGCCTAAAAAAGGCACTATGGGGGTGGCAAGAGCCTTTGCCAGTATCTGAAAGCACAGGGGTGACAGGTGCAAGCCATCCCTAGCGAAGCATCGTGGCATGTCAAGCATGTCATCCCAGGCTGACAGACACTGTTTCCCCTTTGAATTACACCAATACTTTAGCCAATTGTTAAAGTTGATCATTTTGTCTTTATACTGTGGCATCATTCTTGGTGAGAGTAAGATGCTACTCAAGGTCAGGGTCATACCGGCCTGGGCTACATGATCAGAGAGTTCCTCTATGTCTCTCTTCATGTAGTCCAGGGAGGTATGTCTCAGGTCATTCACACCAGCATGGACAATGACTGAGGCATATTTGTACTTGCTTTGGAATGACCTGAGTGCTTGTGTTATGTGGTGGATCCTAGCACCCGACAGGCAGCTCATCGTGACCTTCTCCTTGTTCAACCTGGTGAGCGGGACATCAGTGTGCCTGACGATAGAGTCACCTATTACAAGTGTATCAGGTGTGTTGTTTAGCCTTAAGGGCTGTGACTGTTTGGCACACTGACTTTGTGAACTATGTGTTACACGTGTTTTGTTTTGGGGTAGCGGTTGCTTGGATGTCTGCTTTGGAGGTCTCTGCTGCTTAGGCAGGTTTTTATTTAGAGCCTCCGAGTATGTTTTTGTGTGTTTATGTGTTTAGTATGCTGTTGTGGTAGGTCTATGTGAGACTGGATTTGTGGTATGTGTGGTTACCACCTTCTCCTGACTGACTGCGCCAGTACTGAGTTGAGAGAGCTCAGCCTCCAGTTTGGCTATATGGATGCATCTCTCACATATATTTGAACTTGTTGGGAGGAGGAGAGGGTTGTCCATGTACATGAGGCAGTTGTAACATTGCCTCAAGATTCCCAGATTCACGAGCTGGACTGGAGAGGAAACCAACAACTGACTTTTGGACATGCCAGAATAGTATAAGCTATTCCTTTATAACTGATCAAAATGACCAATAGGGGGCCGAGTACTCAAACAGAGTATATGAGGATGTAGTGCTTTTAGTTTATTAGTGCTAACATAAAATTGCTTATATGAGCAAGTGCAGGGCTTTAGATTGGAAATAGGATACTTATTTTGAGAGTTACGGCAGATCTAAGGGAAAAAGTGAAGAGCAGACTTTGTGGAGCCGAGAATGGTTTAAGCCCAATTAAGCGGCGCTGCCCGATGCTGCGCTATGCGCAAAATCACGCAAAACCACGCCAAAGCGGGTTTTTATACAGGGGACTTGAAAGAGCTAGAAATTTGCCCAAAATGGCCAATAAACTACAAGATTCTGTGCTGAGATTACTCCTCCAGGGACAGATAGGCTGCTCAGAGCTCCCCACTCCCACTGGTGAACAAAGAAGCTTCCTTCTATCCAAGTAAGGAAATGGGCAACACAGGAACAATTCTAAAGTCTGGAATACAGCAATGCCTGTATTAGGGACTATTCTAGGTCAGGAAAGGCAGGAAACAAGGATTTGTTTTGGTTTTTCTTTTTTTTTACAAGACAAACAGCAGAAAATGCACAGTAAATACTTAACACAGGCTAGCGCACTTGAGTGAGCAGCCTCAACAGTTAAATTCGACAAAAAGACAAACTTTAAAGTGCAGGTATAAAAATGCTTTCAAAACAAGCTTAAAACAGACAAAAGAGCAGATTTAACTCGCTTTTCAGTGAGAACAGACAGTCATAAAGGTAATAGCAGTAAAATGTACTTAAATCAGGTAGCAGCCACTCTTTTTTGTCTCTCTGCTGCTAGCACCACTCTGTAGGACCACAAGGAGCTTTTGCTGAGTAGGAACAGGCGAAAACCGCGCCAAGGTGGGTTTTTATACAGGGGACTTGAAAGAGCTAGAAATTAGCCCAACACGGCCAATAAACTACAAGATTCTGTGCTGAGATCACTCCTCCAGGGACAGATAGGCTGCTCAGAGCTCCCCACTCCCACTGGTGAACAAAGAAGCTTCCTTCTATCCAAGTAAGGAAATGGGCAACACAGGAACTATTCTAAAGTCCGGAATACAGCAATGCCTGTATTAGGGACTATTCTAGGTCAGGAAAGGCGGGAAACAAGGATTTTTTTTGGTTTTTCTTTTTTTTTTTACAAGACAAACAGCAGAAACTGCACAGTAAATTCTTAACACAGGCTAGCACACTTGAGTGAACAGCCTCAACAGTTAAATTCGACAAAAAGACAAACTTTAAAGTGCAGGTATAAAAATACTTTCAAAACAAGCTTAAAACAGGCAAAAGAGCAGATTTAACTTGCTTTTCGGCGAGAATAGACAGTCACAAAGGTAATTTCCTAGATTGTAAAAAAAATACATAAAAAACTTGGTACCCTATACAGGAACAAACACTACACCAAAATTACCATTGTCCAAACCCACTTAGTCCCAACCTTACTGTATGCAGCCCCCATTGTCACCAATCTTAAGAAATCTGAATTACAAAAACTTGAAACCTGTTAGAATAAAATTGTAAGATATGCCACGAATTTACCAACTAGATCACACCATTGCCTTGCACTCAGGCAACTCAGCTGGATAGAACTCCCCCAACTCCTACACTACATACAACTAACAATGGCCCATAACAATGGCCCATGAAATCCTCTCAGATCCTGAAAAAATACTAGCCCTACAAACACTTCTTACAGCCCTATGCCACCAACAGACCACTCCGATCCACCAACACCACATAAAAACCTATATATCCAAAAATCAAGCAGGTGATTCCCTCTTTTCAAACTACATAGGAAAAATCTGGAATGAACTGCCAGCAAACATTCCATCCACAGCATCGCTAGCTCTATTCAAAGCAAGCTTAAAAAAAAACTCTCTGTAGCAAATGGCTGCGCCCTTGCTCTACCGCTAACAGCCACCTATCAAGCTCTACAGCCACCTCTCCAACTCTACTGCAGAACACGACACAGTCTAACCTACAGCCCTTTCCTGCCTCACACCATTCACTCTATACCCGAGCTGTTACCTAGAAATAACTCTCTATATTAAATATATATGACAGTCAGTGATACCTCTGTTTACTCAGTGTACCCAATTACATACTTACAAATGATAACCGTACCTCTCTAACTCTGGCTTGCTCATTATTTTATAACATTATCATGTGATTTACCTTGTAAATATGGATTGCTCATTTGAAGCCTGAATGCATACTGGTGTATATATATATATATATATATATATATATCAATGTTATATTTGTTTACACTATAATGTTAAACCTATCTCTCTGAGTAACTTCCTTATGTATGTATAACATTCTTCTAGTTTCTAATGTCCTCATGAATGTATAACATTAGATTATGTATCACATTGCACGCTATTCCACTTGACATTTGTAGACTTTTCTTGTTCTAACTGGAGCTTCTCTCCCTGGGCCTCCACAGAAAAAGGACATGTGTCCAGTCGGACTTTCCTGGTAAACAAATGTAAAATAAAATAAATAAAACAATAATAAATAAATAAAACAAGTCAGGATTTGAATAAGTTATATAATGTTTGACTGACAATGATTGGGCAGATTATAAGTGTTGTATAAAGTATATTTATGCAATTAAAATTATGTCAGTATGGTTTGTGATGTAAAATGTCTGCAACTAAGATTATGTTAATATGGTTTACTTTCATTTATATTTATATATGTTGTGATTATTTAATAAAGATGTTTCTTGTTTACAAAATGTAGGGTAAAGGCCCTTGTGACAACCTACCACCACCATAGTGGTAAGAAAAAAATGCAGGAGAGCAGTGAATATTAAACGTTGCTCTTCTCCATAAAACTGTTTTTTTTGCAGAGGGAAGCCCTCCACCCCCCCCCAAACTTATATATACTAACTCTGCAATCAGCATGCCTCAGAAAAAAGGGGATATTTCAAGAAATAGCCATCTTGGACTTAGTATATTTAAGTCTATTTTTAGGTCATTCAGTCACAGCATTATGGAATTTGTTAAAGCAGATCTCTATATTTCAAACAGTTACTCCTACTGCTCCTAATGAGGAAGGGATAAGAGAAGAAATAAGATGGCCACACGAAGAGATCAGGCAGATAAAGGAACAGGTAGTGGAAGCGAAGCTCCTGTCTCAAAGTTTCTGAAACAAAACGTCCTCACTCTGACTCTTGGTTTCCCTTCTTCTGGGTCTGTGGCACCCAGTAATCCTACCCCCAGTGACAACAGCACTTTCAGTAACTAGTTATTAGTTTTGTCGGTGTCCACTCAGGCTACCAAGGTAAATGATCCTGATATGGTTATGATTTAAGAGAAGTATGCATGGCAAAGGGAACAGAAAACACAGTTTCCAAAAGTGAACCCCCCCCAGAAGCAACTAAAGCTTCTACTACCAGTATTGTTGATACTGTCTTGTTACAAAGGATGGGGCAAAACAAATTCTACCTGGGCAACTTCATCCCTAAGGGAAGTGTACAGAGTTTCTACTTTGAAGTAAATGTGGGAAACAACTTGCAGCATGAGGCCTTGGCAGACTCAGGACATACCTCTCAACTATCCAGATTTTTGCAGTATGTCCGGATTTTCATATTTTTGGTCTATCCTTCTTATAAGCTGTGGTTTCCTGACAAATCACTTAAGATCGATGTCAGTGAATAATGACATACATTTGACTTTTAGACTTCATATCCTTCAGAAAATGAATGCTAATGCAAAACCTATCATTCTAGTAATTGTCTAAGTTTGTAACAGCAACATTTAAAATTTGTCCCTAGTTTTGGGCTGTTGCCCTCCCATTATTTTTGGCTTAGTCCGGATTTCTTGCAATTAGAGGCTGAGAGGTATGATTCAGGAGTTGAAGTAAGTCTAATATTAAGTGTCTTCTATAATAAGCTAAGCAGAGCATTAATGGATCTAAAGAGACTGAAAATCCTACAAGATGGCCTGCAGGATATATGCCACACATGTCAGGAACACCCAGCCTCGGGAAAAGTATGGCTAAAGCTAAAATTTGGGAAAATGGAAGTGAACCACCAGTGTATGTCACCCAGTATATGTCATTCAGTGTATGTCACCACTAAGTCAGTAGGTGATGTCTTAATATGCAGTGATCTGATTAAAAGGTTTAGACCTGTAACTGACCATTTCCATAGAGTCTTGCATTTCCAGGTGAAAAAGTCAGTTCCCTTTGGAAAGAGTTTAAAGGCTCATAAACAAGCAGAATCGAAGAGATGATATGACTAAAGTGATTTTTGTGAGGTCTGATTTGTCAGACATAATGTCTGGAAACTCTGAGGATATGACCCCATGATGACAGAGGATTCATGCAGTATGTGAGTGTCAAAGCAGGATATAGTAAAATATAATATAAATGGCAGAGGTCTGACATTCTTTACTAAATAAATAAATCTGTTATCTCAGAAAGTCAACCAAATGTTGACACGTCTCACATGCTGACACATGTCTTATGTGCTGAGCATCCTGCCTACTATGTGGAAAATGCAAAGAAAGTTTCTTAGGTCAGCTTCATAAAGTGTGCACATTTCAGAAACTATTTCTTTGCAGAATATGGTCAGTGAGAAATGAAATGTGTGTGTCAGTTAAGACATAAACTTTGTAGTTGCCAAAATCAGTTTTATGCTTGGATTTTGAGAAGTGTATTACATAAGTGAACTGTGTTCCACCATGCTAAGGAGAAAATATGCTTGATCAGTGATTTCTTAAAAAGTCAGAGTTACTAAAATATCTTCCAAATGATAATGGAAGCTTAATGAGTATCTGAATCTGTGCTTTAACCCCTCCATAATGGGGAAAAGACATTGCAGCACCCTGTATGCAGGATAAGAGGCCCAAGTTCACCCCAATCCATAGGTCTAGATATTCTGGTATGCCTTGATCAGATCAATGACATTTTTGTGGTCGTGTACAAGGGGAGCAGATCCAGTACCCCTGAATGCGAGTCCACAAGCTTTGAAGTCAGGACAGCCCATACAGTAGGAAGACCAAACTGTGCCTGAAATTGCAATAATAATCCCACCCAGTGTCAGAAAATTTTCTGTAAGAGCTAATATTAAGAATGGTCAAAAATATGCTATGTAGTCACATATTCAAACAATCTGTAAAGAGACTTCTCCTTAACTCCTAGCTCTGTACATGTCTTACTCCACGCTGACACAATATGTTACTCCTTCCTTCTCTTCCTTTCTCTCCCCTCTCTTCCTTCTCTTACTCCTGGCTCTGTACATGCCTTACACCAGGCTGTCACTACCCGCTACTCCTTCCTTCTCTTACTCCTGGCTCTGTACATGTCTTACTCCAGGCTGACACAACATGCTACTCCTTACTTCTCTTCCTTTCTCTCCTCTCTCTTCCTTCTCTTACTCCTGGCTCTATACATGTCTTACTCCAGGCTGACATGACCCGTTACTTCTTCCTTTCTCTCCTCTCTCTTCCTTCACTTACTCCTGGCTCTATACATGTCTTACTCCAGGCTGACACAACATGCTACTCCTTACTTCTTCCTTTCTCTCCTCTCTCTTCCTTCACTTACTCCTGGCTCTATACATGTCTTACCCCAGGCTGACACTACCCGTTACGCCTTTCTTTTCTTCCTTTCTCTCCCCTCTCTTCCTTCCCTTACTCCTGGCTTTGTATATGTCTTACTCCAGGCTGACACAATATGCTACTCCTTCCTTCTCTTCCTTTCTCTCTCCTCTCTTCCTTCTCTTACTCCTGGCTCTGTATATGTCTTACTCCACGCTGACACTACCTGTTACTCCTTCCTTCTCTTACTCCTGACTCTGTACATGCCTTAAAACAAGTTGACACTATCAGATACCCCTTTCTTTTCTTCCTTTCTCTCCCCTCTCTTCCTTCTCTTACTCCTGGCTCTGTATATGCCTTACACCAGGCTGACACTACCCATTACTCCTTCCTTCTCTTCCTTTCTCTCCTCTCTCCTCCTTCCTTCCTTCTCCCTTCTTTCTCTTGCTGTTCTGTTCCCCTTTCCTCCTTTCTCTTAGTAGCCAAAGCATCAGTTACTTCTCAAAAAGCTCCCTACTTTAACACCATTTCCTAATCCTCCCAAACTGCAAAATCTCTTTCCTTTCTCAGTCTTTTGCCCTTATTTAAAATGCTTAACATCTTTATCATTGGTTATCACTACTCATTGTAATTTACTAGGTGTTTACTATCCTATGATTGTTGTTTAATATTCACTGTATGGTTTTCTGATCTGACTTTATTTATCTTGTATGTCGATTCTATTTGTTACTGCACTTCATGAGATAATATTATGTAGTTTATTAATTGAACTATGTATGTTGGAGCTTTCCTCCCCAGGCCTCTGCTGAAAATGGGATTCATGCCCAGTCGGACTTTACCAGTAAATAAATGCCAAATTAAATAAATAAATAAAAATAAAATCCCTGACATACCTGCATTGATTATTCTTAACAAACATTTGGAACATCTGGGATTAAAAGTTGCACTCCACACCCTGTAGAGACAACAGCTGTAGATTAATGCATGTCTTGGTGCACAACCCAAGAACAAAACCCGTTTGTGGAAGGTCACGTTGAGATAAGTACACTAATAGGGCAGTATTTCATAGATTTGGAAATGTTTGTGTCTGTTATTGGTGAATTACCAGGAAGTATCACCCAAATCAATTGAAAGAATGGAAAGAAATGATCAGTACTAAATGGTTTACTCTTACTAATGGAAGCCTGTCCCATAAGAGAAAGGAAGTATGCTTGTGTGAAGTTAATGATCACATTGTGCTGTCTCATGCAGTGACAGAGACAGAACAGCTTCAGAAAGTGTACAAAGTTTATCTTGAACATGAGTCTGAAATAACAGAATATAAGGGCGAGCTTAGTAATAACTTACCTTTCCAGATTTTCAGTCAGGTTGAGCAAGCATGCAGGTGTGAAGCAGAAAAAGAGAAAGTAGTGTTTTTGCAAAAACTGATTGTGGAATAACTGATCTTCATGCTCTCACAGTGCCAACTGATCATAGTAAGGGTCCAATATATGTACATGTCAAACAATATCCCACTGGCATTTTATAAGCATATCCAGAAAATTCTGGACACTCTGATGGAGTGGGAGAATTATAAGTAAATGTACTCTGTCTACAACTCTCCCATGTGGCCTGTTCTCCAACTTATAATTAAGTGGAGGGTCACTATTGACTAAAAAAAGCTAAATTAGCAGGTATCCTTATCTTGTTTGTCCACCATATATCTGCAACAAAGCTTGACTAGAGTTGAGGATACAAAATATTTCACAGCAATGATTATTTCAAATGGATTCTGGACCCAGAAGGTGCATGCCCAAAAACAATACAAACTGGCTTTCACATTTGGTAAAAAAAAGTACACTTGGATAGGTGTTCTTTTGGGTACCTGAAATCATCTGTAGATGTCTAATGTCTTGTACAAGGCCATGCCTGATGCAGAAGGAATATGCAACATGATTTACATGGATGATGTACTAATTAAAAGTAACATGTTTGGGACTTTCAGTATGACGTTGCACTAGGAAGAGCAGACCAGTGAACCTCCAGTGGATCGATTTGTTATAATTGTGTTAAAAGAGAGCCTCTGGTGGGTTTTTTGCTTATTTAGGAGACTAGTGTTACTCTTGTAAGTTGCAGTCATTTTCATGAGAAAGAACAGCAAGAGAAAGTGTATAGATAAAAGCTAGCAGAGCATAACTGTACAATGGAGCAGGAGCAGGACCAGAACAGCATGGCTGAAGCAATAATGCCTGAAACCATCTGGAAAGAAATAAAGGAAGTAAAGTAGACTGTCCTAGAAAATGTGTCTAATCAAGAAAAGACCTTACTGGAAGTTGTGGAAAGACTGAATGATCAAATCAAAATAATCCAAAGGTTCCATACAGAAAACCAGGAGCTCATGGCACACAGAGATGCTGTCAAGCAAGGCTAGAGTGCCTGGAGGCAAGAGCTGTACATTTATAAGATCAGGAAAGCTATGAAGGTAGACACTGCAAAAGCTGTTAACAGACTGTTTGCAAAATGGACTGGACTGTCAGAGCAGCAAATTAAAATCAAATGGGCTCACTGTACAGCGTGGCAGCCAGGATAAGAGGCTAGACAAGGGCTAAGACTAGTCACTGTTAGACTACAGACATTTGCCCTGAAGGAGAAACTACTGAAGGAAAAGTGGCAGCTGGGAAAGCAACTAAAGGTTGGGGACAGTGTAGTGCTTGTGGAACATGATTGTGCCTATGAAAAAAAAATGCAGCAAAATACTATGCAATCAGTGATGACAGAGTGCAAGGAAGGAGATTTAAAATGGCAATTTTTCTATCCTCCAACATTAAAAATATACACATATGCAGGGAAAGGGCTAATCTTAGTGGGAAAAGATCCATTCAGGGAAGTATAAAATGGTGAGGTGGGATAGATACACTGTGGATGACAGAATTAAAAGATGATAAAGTACACGCAGAGGTGCAAGGCTACAGGGGACAGAGTGGTGGAGGATGCAGGAATTCCAGTGCAAATAATTACAGTCATAGTAATGCCAGAGTTAGGGAAGATGACACAGGTTAAATGTTGCCATGGTTTAAGGGGGACTATATATCCAGTTGTTGTACGTAATAGAATAAGGACAAGGGAAACTTATTAAAGGATACAAAAACAAGGGTGGTCCAAAATAAAAGACAGGCTAGAGAGGGATTATGTGAACAGGATGGTAGGAAAGATGCAGGAGAGAAAAGGAGAAATAAACTGACAAAGATTATTGTATAGGACGCTTTCAAGATAGTTTTTTGGAATGTGAACGGGCGCCAGGATAGGAATAAAAGGGAGAGAATAATAAATTATGCACAGGGGAGATGTATTTAATTGGTCTTCAACAGATGCATATGAAATTAGATGAACAGAGTTCAGTCAGAGTAAAAGGGTTATGAAGTAGTGGCTAGTTCAGAGTTCAGTCAGAGTAAAAGGGTTATGAAGTAGTGGCTAGTTCAGAGTTCAGTCAGAGTAAAAGGGTTATGAAGTAGTGGCTAGTTCAGAGTTCAGTCAGAGTAAAAGGGTTATGAAGTAGTGGCTAGTTCAGAGTTCAGTCAGAGTAAAAGGGTTATGAAGTAGTGGCTAGTTCAGAGTTCAGTCAGAGTAAAAGGGTTATGAAGTAGTGGCTAGTTTGGATTGGGGACAAAAGAGAAGAGGAGTAATTCTCATGAAGAGGAAAGGATGGTCATTAGAGGTGAGAGATAAAAAGGAAGACAACAAGGGTAGATATGCTAGAATTAAAGAAAAAATTGAGGGGAGAGAATTAACATTCTATGTGGTATATATTCTACTGGGAATAAAGATCAATGAATTTAGGGAGGTAATAACATAGAGGTGTAGATTTCGAGACAGACTGGTAATGCTGTAGGAGATTGGAATTTGACTGTAAGTAGAGATGAAGTGGACAAAAACTCCAGGAGAACCAGAATTTATTATAAGGTAGAAAATTAATGAATTATATGATCTCAATGGGGCTAGATGACATGTGGAAGATAGAAAGAGAGAGAGAAAGACCCAAATGTGGGAGTATATACGTATTACTTGTATAGACATAATAACTGGGCATGGCTAGACAGGGATTATATTGCCAAAGAGCAGGCAAATCTGGTGGAGGGAATTATTTTGGAACCACAGACATTACTGAATCATGCATTGATAAGTGTACAGTTTAAATTACCCAATGAGCATGATCTTGAAAGGCATTGGACGATATCAAGTTTTATTATGGATAATAAGGGTGGAGATATGAGAAAGAATAAAAAGGAGATGCTTACTAGAAGAATGAGGAGAAAGGCCCTTATGGCAGAGTTAGTCTCCATACAGAAATGGAGGAGGAAGGGGAACTATGTGTTATGAAAAAGAAAGAGAGAAAATAAGCAAAACCTACAGGAGTTGGAAGATGGAAAAATCTGGGAAAGGAAGATAGTCAAGAAACTCTCTACTTGCATCCCACCTAAGGCAACAAAAGCATTAGCAGTTACACTATGAGAGCAGGAGGCCAAGACAGGCATTTATAAGATTAAAAAGGGACAAGAGGAGAAAGAAAAAATGCTGGAAAGGATACTAGAAAATTTTAGGGAATATTATCAGGAATTGTTTCGGCCTGAGCAGATGGGAGAAGAAACAGAGCAAGAGAGACAGGGATGGCAGATTTCAGGGTTAAGGGAAGTAGAACCATTGGAGAAGGAAATGTTAATTAGCAAGATTATGAGAGATGAACTGCAGGTAGAATTTGAAAAACCCACACAGTGATGGGATTTCTGTAGACTCCTGTAAGTCAAATAAGGAGATAGTTATTACTAGGTAATTTGCCCTATTTAATAAAATTATGGAGGAGTAGAGACCACCAGATTAATATTGGTATGCATAAATAGAGGAAAGATCCATTATGTCCAGCATCCTATAGCCCCATGTCTGAATTAAATCATGATTATAAATATTTTATGCAGATTCTATTAGGAACAGTAGCCAAAATTTTAAAAAGAATTATAAAGTATGATCAGACTGGATTTGTGGGAGGACACTGAACTACTGACAACATAATTAAAACATTTCTAATACTACAGGATGCTCAGGAGAGGGGATGAGAGCTGACAAATCACTGGACGCAGCAAAGGCAGATTGGAAGTATATGTATAGGATTCTGGAGAACTGGGAGTTTCCAGTAGAATGCAAAAGACTGTTGAAGGATTTATATTATGCCAGCTGTCACAATTTATATTGTGCAGTGTCAGTGGTGCAACAAGTACCACACTTGCCTTTGGTGTAAAAGGCTGTAGGTTCTATTCCCACACCAGGTAGATCAATTGCTGACACTGTGGTGCAGCGTAAAAGGAGTGCAGCCCTCCTGAGTGTCTCATCCTTCAGATGAGATATCAAAATGAGGTCCCATCTGTTTGAGTTAGTGGTAGCTCAGGTGAATGTAAACGATTGTATGGCACCTATCAAAAAGGGTAAAGGTCCTTAATTTTAAATCTATTTACATAGTTCACACAATGTAGATATTACATACAATATATACAATATAAACATTTTACATGTACCTCATTTCATCTGATTTTTTTTATACAGAAATCCTATAATCTACGTTTTTGACCCCCCACTCCATCTTCCAAAGCTAAGATTTTATTTTCTCTAAAATTGCAGATAATTCCCATTTCCCATTGAACATTATTTCTTTTGGTCTTTGAGTCCAAATAATCTGTAATACATTAAACATCTTTTAATCAATCTCATATACATATTTCTGTTACCATAAAAAACAACTTGTATCATGTACATATTAATATCATAGGTTCATAGGAAATTACTAGACTAATGGCCCTAGGGCCTTTACAACCCTAGCCATGTAAAAATCTAGAGTATCCTATTTGACCATGGTTAGATGGTCATTGTTTGCAGACAAATACCATGATCAGCACCAAGTGCCCCTGTCCATGAGGGCCATAGGTGCCACCCCATAAGAAGTTTAAAGGCACAGGATATGAAATGGGGTGAAGTAATAGCCAGAGAGATGGAAACAAAGTTGAGAAAAGCCTCTAACTGGAAAATCCCAGGCCCAAATGCTTACCTAACTTTTGGTTAAATGTATTAACATCTTTGCATGAGGATTTAGCCATGAGTAAGAACTACTTATATGCGCACCCCGAACAGACACCACACTGGCTAACAACAGGAAAAACAATGCTCTTACTTAAGAGCGAACCTGCAAGCTACCCTAAAAATTACAGACCAAATAACTTGCCTTCCAACGACACATAAACTATACATGGGAATTGACACAGACAGAGTTTATAGTCATTTAGAAGAAAACTCAATTATGGCAGTAGAACAAAACAGCAATAAAAGAAAGTCATATGGAACAAAGGATCATTTGTTGTTAAATAAAGTTATAGTGGAGAACTGTTAAAAAGGGGGAAAATGCAAGTATGGCATGGATTGACTACAAAAAGGTAGTATCCCACATTCATGGATAAAAGAGTGCTTAATAATGTATAAGATACACCCTACACTGATTGACTACATTACAGTAACCATGAAACAATGGCAGACCACTTTGTAATTAAGCCACAATAAATGACAGATTATTATCCCAGGGATAAAAATTCAAAGGGGTATATTCCAGGGTGACTCTCTGTCACCGTTGCTATTCTGCCTTGCCATTAATCCATTAAGCTGTTTACTTAACAGCTTAGCCCATGGCTACAATTTGGCTCCTAGAAATCAACAAAGTCTAATGACTTCTCATCTTCTCTTTGTCGATGATTTTAAGCTGTATAGCTCATCAGATGAGGAACTGAAAGCACAGCTGCAGGTTGTCAAAACTTTTTCAGATGATATTAGAATGTCATTTTGGTCTTGATAAATGTGCAGAAGAAACCTTTAAAACAAGAAAACAGCAGCACCAGAAAAACATCAGTTTGGGACAAGAATGTGATATAGAAGAACTTGAGCAAGAGGGAGTGTAAAAATAATTGGGAGTTGATGAAGGATCAGCAGTAAAACATGAACAAATGTGAATAAAACTTAGTAAGGAATACTTTAGAAGACTTAAATTAATACTGAGAACAGCACTGACATCTAGAAACAAGATCCAAGCTATAAATCAATTTGCTCTTCCTGTCCTAACTTATAGTTTTGGTGTGATTGACTGACCCCAAAAAGTGTTGGATAGATTAGATATTAAAACAAGAAGGATGTTTCATGCTCACCACATAATTTATAAAAATCAGTGTATACCAAGATTATATATTCTCCGTTCCGAAGGAGGGATGGGCCTCCTTGAAATTGATTACCTGTATAGATCTGCAATCGTGGGACTCCACACATATCTATTGACCTCACAAGATCCAAATGTAGTGAATGTTTTCAAACATGAGGATAATAAATCTAAGATGACTTCTCTGCTTAATTTAGCAGAAGCATATCAAAGTCTAGCAGGAATGGAAATCAAACCAGAAGTAGATAAAAACCAGGGAGCAACTGAATGTGCCAAAAGCCGAAAGAATATAAGGTGAAGGACCAAATGAGAAAGCAAGAAATGTGGAAAAAACAAATATAGTTGCAAGTATAGAAAACGTCTGGAACAGCCTCATGTTGATCAAGAACGAACATAGGAATGGTTAAGGAGAGGTGAATTCAAATCAAGAAATGAAAGGTTGATATTGGCAGCCCAAGACAGTGGGCTAGGTACACGCTAGTTTACAAAGTCCATTGAACATGTGGGAGAAACAGACAAATGTAGGTTTTGTAAAACTGAACTGGAAACAGTCACACACCTTGTTGCTGTTTGCGACACACTAAGGTCAGAAGGACTGTACACTGAAAGGCATAATAATGTGGCGAGACTGTTGCACTGGGGATTGTGCAAACATTATGGTACCGAAGTGGCTGAAAAACACTGGAAACATGAGCCACAAAGCATCATAGAAAATGATGAAATTTATATCACATGGGATCTTCCATTACCAACAGTTCAAAAGATAGATCATTGAAAACCGGATATACTGATCCAAGAAAAGAAGACAAAAATAACATTGATCATTGAAATCGCCACACCCAGTGACTATAGCATCTTCCATTCAGAGAGACACAAAGTCATAAAATAACAGGATCTGCAGGCAGAAATGAGAGCAATGTGAAAGAAAGATACCCAGACAGTTCCAATAGTAGTAGGAGCAACGGGTCTTATAAAAAAGAATTTGCAATCATATTTAGATAAGTTACCAATCCATGTAACCCCATACGAATTGCAGAAAGAGTCATTACTGGGCACATT
Organism: Protopterus annectens; assembly: GCF_019279795.1. Taxonomy (NCBI): domain Eukaryota; kingdom Metazoa; phylum Chordata; order Ceratodontiformes; family Protopteridae; genus Protopterus; species Protopterus annectens. The sequence goes on along the minus strand of NC_056744.1, from coordinate 336,340,620 downwards.
GCAGGTGCTGCGAAGAGCACTTTTGGCTGACATCAAAGAGTGAAACAATATAAATATCATGAACATTAATCGCACTTTGACTTAGGAATGGGGTCCATTCCCATCATGGTATTAGAAACTCAAAAGACTTGGAGAAATTAAAAAGTGAATTTGTAGTTTCCCATCCAATTGTCAAGGTTGTGCTTAAATAGGGTCATTGAGGAGCTCTGCTTCACATGAAGTGGGAGCTTATTGCAGAGGAGTAGCAATCTCTGGGAGACATATCTGTCTCTTGCACAAGTTCTATTAATGTCACAGGCCAGGTGAATGACTCTCATCCCATTTGATTCATGGATGTGCAGCGTTTCCATTAGTGCAGGGTCAGGTCACCTCTGAGCAGCCTGTATGATATAGAGTACAGTGATAGAGATTTCAGTCTTTCCATGTAGGTCATGTCTTAGAGGCCCTGAATTCTCTTTGTTAGAGACCTCTGTGGTCTCTCCAAGAAAGGAACGTTGTACTTCACTAGTGGTCTGATAAGAGACAAGTACAGCGGAGTGATGACCTCCCTAGTCTTGGATGCAATGCCCATGGGCAGTGTAGAAGGCTATCCTCACTACTGTGGACACATGGTGATCAAAGATTAGATTGCTATCAACCTGCATTCCCAAGGCTCGTACCACTGTGTTTGAGTTTAGAGGGGTGCTGTCTATATCATAACTAGCAGTGACTACTTCTCTGCCAAAGGGGATAATGAGGCATTTTTTTATGTTTAGATTCAGTCCATGACCCTGGCACCAGTTGTTTGTCTGTGCCAAGCCCTTCTGTAATTTGTTAATATTGCTGGTGGACTCTATGACAGTGCCCAGTTTACAGTTGCCTGCAAACATAGTAAACCATAGACCATCAACTTTTGACTGAATTTCAGAAAAATAAATTCCGAACAGTAGAGGGCCCAGTACAGATCCTTGTGGTACACCACTGGTAACTGGTCTACTGGTGGAGATGGAGTCCCGAACTTTAACATTATGCGTTCTGTGAACCAATTTAGTAGCCATCTAGTGACAAATGGGTTGATACCCAGCTGGGAGAGTTTCTCAATGATCCCTGAGTGGAGAATTGTCAAATACCTTGACCAAGTCAAGATAGGCAATGTGCACTGCTTTTCCCTCATCCTGGGCTTTGGTGACTTTCTCCAAGAAGTTCACCAGGTTTAATAAGCAAGATCTAACCTTGACAAAATCAAACTGGGTTGGGTCAAGAGTTTGAAGGTTGTTTATGTACTGGTTGATAAGGCCCATAATGATTCTTTCCATGGCCTTGCTGATAGGGCTGTTCAGACTAATGGGTCTGTAGTTTCCAAGATCAGTTGATGGACCCCCTTTGTGCAAGGGGATTACTGTTGCTATTCTCCACTCCTCTGGCACAAAGCCAGTGCTCAGTCTGTGGTTAGAGAGACAACTAAGTGGTTCCACTAGGTCTTGTTTTAGATTGTTTACTATGCAGCCTGGGATGTTATCTAGTTTCATAGAGGCTGTATTTTTGCCTTGGAGAGCTCTTGAATGACATGTTCTTTGGAGATAAATGGCAGATGACAGGTCCCAGGAATGCCATGGGGTATGGCTGGTGGGGAAAGGGGGGTGAAATTGTCACCAAGTCCGTCAACCACAGGTTGGCAATTTCTTCAGGTTCCGTGTAAGTGGTGCCATCCACTATAAGTTCGGCACATAGTTGGGCATACCATCGGAGATTTCGGACATAGCTAAAGAATGTCTTATTATTGTCTTTAGTGAAGGATGCCAGTCTAGTCTCATAACTTACTTTAGAGGAATTTACAAGGTTTCTCATTTGCTTATTTAGGCTGTGTAGGGTAATCTTTCTCTGCTGAGTACATTCTTTCTTGTTCTTAGATATCAGTTTCTTTGTTATATAACTTATTTATACTTGCAGTCTACCAGAGTGGCTTGTTTTTGTGAGAAGACCCAGTTTTAGTCCTGTCAGGTACTGCTGAGTCAATACATTTACTTAAGTGGCTATATAGGGCATTTATGTACTTTCCTGCATAGGAGTCATTGTTGCCTGTGTTAGAAGGGACTTTGAAACCATATATACCATCACTAAGGAGGCAACAGTTTGCTTTGGAAGAAATTGTTTTTTGCTCTTGTGGGGATGTCAGTTCTGATGTTTACTTCAAATGAGATAGATTTATGGTCTAACTTAACTGGGGAAGACAGCACAGTGGAGGTAGTGCAGTAGCCCCCCATGTTGCTAAGAACAAATTCTAGGACATCTGGGCCTCTGTTGAGGTGCAGACTAACTGTTTCTGTGCATTTGAGTTAAAGTCCAGAAACCTCAGTGCTGTTGTGCTTATGCTCTTGTAAGTTGCCCAATCCATGGATGGGTAGTTTAAGTTTCCCATGACCAAGGTGTTTTGGCTGTGTACTAAGTGAGTCAAGCAAGTCCAGGTAAGCAGTGTGTTTCTTCTGGTTCACAGTGGGTGACCTGTAGTTAGCTATGATGTGGTAGGGTGTTTTGCCTATAGTTATTTGGACCTGGAGTAGCTCAAGACAGTTGTACTGTTTCACTAGTCATGAGGTGTATTTGGGTTTAATGAAAATGGATAAGTTTATAGAGTCATAGGTGTTTACTAGGCTAATGACCACAAGGGCCTTTATAAGCCTAGCCATGCATCCCAAATCTCTGACAAGTTCTGATACCCTAGATAAGTGTAAGCATGGGCCTGGGAGATGAACCATTTACAGGTTACCTGTGTCCATTACAGACATAGGTGCCAAACCAGAGATGAATTTCTGGTTTCCCATCCAATTGTCCAAGTTGCACTTGAATTGGGTTAGGGAGGAACTCTGCTTCACATGGATGGGGAAACCTGCTCCACAGACGGGGTAGTCTCTGGGATACAGTCCTATTTCTCCAGCAGGTCCTATTTATATCATAGGCATGGCTTAAGTCTTTAGAATGGGTACTTCTGGTGCTGTTTGTTTTGTGGATATGCAGGAGGTCCATCAGAGTGAGGTCTGACAATGCCCTGTATGCTAGGCATAGAGCTCCCCTCAAATGCCTGTAGGAGACCGAAAACAGTCATAGGGTCTTGAGGCAGTCTGCACCTTTGGTTCTTTCACATTAGTTTTTGGGATCTGAACATGTGGAAGGCATTGTAGCCCTGCATGACCAGGGTATTCTCTACAGCCTTGAACCATGTCTCTGTGGCTGCAAAGACATCAGCATCTTCCAAGGTAAGCAGTGCTTCCAGGGAGTGCAGTTTTGCGTTTAGGCTCCTAGCATTAAGCAGCATGACCTTGAGCTTGTCTCCGGAGTATTTTTCTAAGCTGGAAGTTTTGCTGCTTTGACATAGCCTAAAAAAGGCTTTATGGGGGAGGTAAGCATCTTTGCCAATATCCTAAAGCCTTGATGAGACAGGTGAAGGTCATTTCTGGTGAAGCATCGAGGTCCATTGACCATGTCTACCCAAGCTGACAGATACTGTATCCCCTTGGAGTGACACCAGAAGCTAAGCCAGTTGTTGAAATCAATCATTTTTTGTCTGTACTGTGGCATCATCCTAGGTGAAGGTAGAATGCTGCTTAGGGCTTGGGACATACCTGCCTGGCACACATAATCTGAGAGCTCTATCATGTCTTTCTTCACATAGTCCAGAGAGTTACATCTCAAGTCATTCACTCTGGTTTACCTTCATATTGTCGATCACACATGATCGACTGGCCACTTCATCGAACCATTTCTGCGAAACTAAAACCGCAAATCCTTCCAAATGTCGAATAAATGTTGATTTTCGACATTTCTGACCGCACCACACCTCCACACCAGTGCTACCATGTGTCAAAAAGGGGGCGAGATTTTGCCATTCGGAAATGTGTTCAACATTTTGGATAGTCATATTTCGGTATCCATGGAAGCGGGGTCGACCATAATGTGATCGACAATATGAAGGTAAATCTTCACTCCAACATGTACTATAACAGTCATAATGGTAATGGCTGCTGACTGACTTGAGTGTATCCTTAACTTGATGGATCCTAGCACCCGACAGACAGCTGACCTTAACCTTCTTCTTGTCCAAAGGAACATCTTGGTGTCTCACTATTGAGTCACCTATGACTAGGAAATTTGGTTTTGAAGTGCTTTGCCTTTGGGGCTTGATTGCTGAGATACTGTTATATGTGTTGTTATGTGTACTGGTGGATTCTGTCCTTGCACCAGTATGTGAAAGTTATCTGCACTTGGGAGGCCTCTGATCTTTTGATAAGCTGTTGGTGAGTACCTCTGTGTATGTGTGTTTATGTGTCTTGACTTTATCCTGTGGAAGAAGAGAGGTGTGTGAGCTGACAACATTTTTGATGTCTTGTTTACTGTTACATGAGAGGACTGATTCAACTTTCATGGTATAGTGACATCTCTCACATACTGTATTTGTTTGCTTTAGGAGCAGGTGGTTGTCAGTATATATAAAGCAACTGCTAAATTGCCTCAGGATGCCCATATCAATCAGACTGGCTGGAGAAATATTAGGAAACTGACTGTCCATAGCAGCAGGTAATTCCAGGTTTGTGGAAGGACAAAAGACCAGCTATTACTCTGGGATTAGCAAGGGGATTTAAACTATATAGGATTAGCAAAGAAAGTGGTGTGACGCTTGACTGTGCATAGCTAAGTTGCCTGTAGTGCAGCAGGGAATCCTGAGCGGGTTTCACTAAGTGGTGTTCAGGCAAAAAAATGTGATTCTAGATGTTTGCTTCTATACAAGGCACTGCTAACTTGCTAACCCCTGTTGTGTGGTGCACAGCTACGCACAAATGTGGTGTTTAAATACAAATTAATTTAAACAGTTCTAACACAATCTACCAATAGAAAGGCCCCTCACAGAGCCTTTATTCCAGCAATTTCCAACTCAGATGGGTCCTGGAGCTTGCAATGCTTTTTGTTGAACAGCTGCAGAATTCTTCCCAGTCAGTGTTTTCTCCTCACCCTTTGTGATTGATTTTCTTTCAGATTCTCTGAATTTCTTTTTTTGCTGGCATCCAGGCAGTGCAATTACTAGCCAGTTACTGAAATTTACCCAGTAAGACAAGTTCACTGGCTCTCTTTTCTGAATTTGTGTTTTCACTCTGGGAGAACTGAAATTAAGGTGTTATTCAGTTTATGGCCATCTTGGAAGTCCATATTTTTCTTTAAATATTATCCACCATTCTGAGCAATTATTATAATAATATGCCATGCTCAAATGATCTTTCCACAATTCACTTACTATCATCTTTCCTTCTTCATCCCATTCTTCATTTATTCTTTTAATGTCTTTACCTATTTTTATGTATTTTCTCTTACCTCTATCCAAATTCAACTATGATCTGAAAAGTCTGTTAATATTATTCCTTCCTCTTTAATTTGTAATCCTGCTGATATCAGGAAATAAACAATTTCAGTCTTCATCTTACCTCTACTATATGTCCATTTATTCATTTTCCAAATATTTAATTGTCCATCCTTAATTACCACCATTTTTTACTCGCATCGTTACTCTTTTTTTTTTTTTTTTCATGAGGTTACAATTGAAAGTTCCTAACATTATAACATCATAATTAAAGTTACATAGTTTAATATTCTTGTAAATATATTTTCTCTCTCTCTCTTCACTTGTTACATATGCATATATAGCAATCATTCTATATACTCCATCCCTTCATCTAAAATGTAGAACTGTGACCCTTCCCATTATAAACAATGTCACATCAAATATTTTAATTGAATTTTTACACAAAATCCCAAAGCTAGAGCATGTTTTTTCATCTAAATTCCACACAATATTACCTCCCCACAATAATTCAGTTTGTAACCTATCTAGATTCGTCAAAAATCTTTTATCTTCTGGATTCCAAGATGGCTGCACATTCAGTGACAGCTTAATTCTAGCTCTGCCAGTGTGAAAACAGAAATCCAGCAGAGAAACCCAGTGGACTTGTATTTCCGGGTAAATTTCAGTAACTGGCTAGTAACTGTACTGCCTGAATGCCAGGAAAAAAGAAGTGCAGAGGACCTGAAAGAAAATCAGTTATGAAAAGTGATGAAAAAACAGCGACTTGGAAGAGTACTCCAGCTGTTCAGCAAAAATCAGTGCAAGATCCAGACATGACTTCTAGTAACCTAGAGGAAAGTATAAGGCAACTGCACACAGACCTGACTAAAATAAATGAAACACTGATAGAGTATATCAACTCAAACAATAATGTCTGGAAAAAATGGAAGAAGCTTTAAACAGATATTCAAATAAGATGATAAAACTGCAAAATTCAGACGAAGAAATGAAGAAAAAGCTGGCTGAATATGAGACTGCACAAGAAGAGATATTTAAAAAAATAGAGCACGTAGGGAAAACCTGAGATTTTCTGTTGTACCAGAGAAGCTGGAAGGAACTGACTTTATTAATTTTATGAACGCACAAATAAGCAACTAGACTGGTATTCCACAGCAGGAGTTCTTAACTGAAAATGCACATCCTGTGTATGCTCCAAACCTGGGAATGATAAAGCAACTTAGACCTTTAATAGTAAAGATGCAATCTTACCAGCAGAAGGAGTTGATTCTGACAAAACTGTGCTGGAACAATAAAGAACTAAAAATGGGAGACAGCAGAGTTTGTGGAGAATGACTACTCACTGTACAACAGGAAGAAAATGAGTAAATGTATTCCGCTATTCAGGGAATGTGGAGAAGCAGGCATGAGATGAAAATTGCTACGCCTAGTTATCTTCAGAATATTCCTTATTGGAGGCACAAAATCATCTTTTGATGCAGTACATGCTATGGAAGAAAAACAAAAGATTGTCCAAAAAAAAATTAGCTGTGAAATAGAATGTGATTCTGCTTCTTGTTCTTCTGGTAAAAAAGACCACAGAGAGACTATGTCAGTCAAACCTTTTCTACTGCTTCAACAGAAAATGCTTGACAGAAGGAAAAAATAACAAGAACCAAGTAGAAGAATCGAGAGTATGTTCTAAATGAAGCAGAGACAGGATTTGGGAGAAGGAGATGAACAGGAATAAAACCAGTAACTTGGAAACTGACAAATGTGAGATCACAAAGCAACAGTTATATTTGTGAAACAGGACAGAACAAGAAAATCTGGAAATATTGGACTTTTTTTTAATTTGTTAAACTTGTAGAGGACTCTAAAGCATATGCCATACTTCATGTCATTAATGTTCAGACAAACACCTAGGAGAGGGAAACTGGAGGAAGAAAGTTAAACATTTTTTTCTTAAAAGTAATATTTTTATAGTGCATGATTTTCTTTGCACACTATAAAGTAAAGTGTTCAGTTATTTTTAAGTGTAATGACGATACTAATGTAAACAGATGCTCCTGTTATTTTTGTTTTTTTCTCCTTTATTTCTTTCTCCTTGTTCAGCTTTAAGAAATGTAGGCAGTACAATATAACAAAAAGAAGGAAAGAAAAATTAATGTACTTTTACCCATTCTTGCATAGAATGACTGGATTAAGGTCCTTAGCTTAATCTAGTAACACATTTTAAGAGAAAACAAGTAAATGAAAAAGAACATTGAATATTATTAAACTTTTATTTTAGCAAATAAATGTATGCTTAATAGCAACTTTGTATCTGGTCCTCATGTCTCCATGGAGACAATCTGATAAAGAGAAATTGCTAGGAGATAATGTTTTCTGAACGCATTCAAGTGTTTTCCCAGCTGGGAGAGCTATAAAGATAAGGGAAAAAAAAAAACAGACAACACTTAGTAGAAGCACAGGCTGTACCATGAGTCTTATCTAAGTTAACCTACTTTTGTGACTGTGGCTGTCAGTTTGGGACACATATTCATATTAGGAGGGTAAAACTTCAGTATTTGAAGATGTACATAGTTTTGTGTGTTAGCATTAAGTTAATAGGTTTTGGGGGTATTGGGGTGTCTTTGTTTTTTTTTTTTTTGAGGATTTTCGATAACACAAAACATTTTGTAAGATGTGACATAGGCTAAAATGGATATGACAAGAAACAACTGTATAAAAGATCAACCTGCCAAACAGTGTATGGATGTAGCACAAAAGCTGGAACTCGACACTTGACAAAAAGCTGTTACACATAAAGGGTGAGAATAATAACTTAACACAATGGAGGGAATTTAATAAAGCCTATGCATTTTTCCATGTAGGCATCGTGGAGTGCTGCTTACATGGCAGCGAACATTTTTAGATTTAGTAAGGGCTACTGAGCGGTGTGCACACGTGCCAACATGGAAACTTCCGTGGCATGCAAATCGACTCATAAGCAGGTGAATCCCATGCGCATGAGGCAGGTAGAGCAATCCAGCAACAAGATAGGCATCTCTTCAGACCTGTATCAGTGTCTTTAGTATACACAGAAAAATTCTGTGTTGTACAGGAGTGCAGACAGACAAAAGGGGCTGTACAAATGCAGATATTTGCACAGAAATGTCATACCACATACACATATAACCGAAATTATCATCCTGTATGTCAGAAAAAGGTAAATTATTTTTTTTTATTAACCTGGGTGTGTGTGCACAGTGTGCCACAGTGTGCAAACATGCTTTATAGAAAAAAAAGAAAAAAAAATGGAAAAAACAAATTAATTAGTATATGACAGAAATGTATTATATGACTGTACATGGATTCCCTAAAGGATGCCTTGGTGCTGTTGCTCACATGGTTGGGCTCTGAAGAATGCAGTTTCCAGGCTTTGAGCATGGATACCAATGCAAATGAGGTACAGGTAATGAATAACAGAAAGGAGTAATCATGTCCACATATCTCTTTTGTGTAGGTATAGACCCATGTTGCTGTTTACACAGGTGGTAGCTGACACTGGGGGTGTATACTGACTTTTAAGCTCACTGCAGCTGATGTGAGCATGTTTGCGCGGTGTGCCACCTGGCTGAAATGTACCCTACAGGTGTGTCTACTAATGTCTAAGCTTTGTTTATCTTCTCTGTGTATGTTTGCACAGCAGTGTGTTTCAAAAAAATGTATTTAATTAGCTTTGACCCTTGTTTAACCTAAATTGGGCCATGATATGATGTTAATTATATTGTAAGCAGTTGCAATTCATCATATTACCCAATCACATACTCTGCATCTACAGCAGAACTCTATAAAGTATGCATACACCCTACATTCTGATTTTTCTCCAATACTCTGCACCATTGTAGTACAGACTTCAGAATTTTAACTGAGAGAATGATAGGGACTGCTGCAGGTCTGCTGCACCTGTAGGTGCTAGAAGTTAAAGTCAATGCTGCTGCTGCTGACAACAGGCCTAGACAGAGAAGGAGAAGAGTGTTCAGGCCCAGGGTAACCTTTTAGGAACTATATGAGCTGGAGATTGTATAGTGCAAAAGGGTGGACAGGGACATACTACAAGAACTCACTGAGATCTGCCAACCTCAACTCAGACCCAGAGCCAACAGCGAGGAACCCATCCCAATGAAAACAAAAGTATGTGTAGCCCTTAGGATACCAGCTACAGGTACTTTCCAAACACCAACTGGGGACATGATGGGGATCTCACAGGCATCAGCATCCATGGTACTGCACCAGTTTCTGATGCTACCACATGCCAGTGAGCACATTTCATTTCCCCTCACCTCTGAGGCGAGGCCCAACAATATGCAACACGTCTACCTTATAGTACACTACCCTGAAGTACTGGGTGCCACAGACTGCACTCATGTACACATCAAGGCACTACCCAGTGAGGAGGGTAGAATCTACGTCAACCACAACGGGTACCACTCCATCAACTGCCAGGTCATGTGCAATGCCCAGGAGATTATCATGAATGTGTGTGCTGGCATCCCTGGCAGTTATGACTACCACATCTGGCAAACATCACAGCTGTACCAGATGTTTGCTAA